>NC_069717.1:110000-127500 GCF_027358585.1 Pangasianodon hypophthalmus
TATAGTGCGTTATAATGTGTAGTGTAGTATAGTGTAGGACTGTTATAGTGCGTTATAATGTGTAGTGTAGTATAGTGTAGGATTAAGTATAGTGTGTTATAATGTGTAGTGTAGTATAGTGTAGGATTGTTATAGTGCGTTATAATGTGTAGTGTAGTATAGTGTAGGATTGTTATAGTGCGTTATAATGTGTAGTGTAGTATAGTGTAGGACTGTTATAGTGCATTATAATGTGTAGTGTAGTATAGTGTAGGACTGTTATAGTGCGTTATAATGTGTAGTGTAGTATAGTGTAGTATTGTTATAGTGCGTTATAATGTGTAGTGTAGTATAGTGTAGTATTGTTATAGTGCGTTATAATGTGTAGTGTAGTATAGTGTAGGATTAAGTATAGTGTGTTATAATGTGTAGTGTAGTATAGTGTAGGATTGTTATAGTGCGTTATAATGTGTAGTATAGTATAGTGTAGTATTGTTATAGTGCGTTATAATGTGTAGTGTAGTATAGTGTATGATTGTTATAGTGCGTTATAATGTGTAGTGTAGTATAGTGTAGGATTAAGTATAGTGTGTTATAATGTGTAGTGTAGTATAGTGTAGGATTGTTATAGTGCGTTATAATGTGTAGTGTAGTATAGTGTAGGATTGTTATAGTGCGTTATAATGTGTAGTGTAGTATAGTGTAGGATTGTTATAGTGCGTTATAATGTGTAGTATAGTATAGTGTAGGATTAAGTATAGTGTGTTATAATGTGTAGTGTAGTATAGTGTAGGATTGTTATAGTGCGTTATAATGTGTAGTGTAGTATAGTGTAGGATTGTTATAGTGCGTTATAATGTGTAGTGTAGTATAGTGTAGGATTGTTATAGTGCGTTATAATGTGTAGTGTAGTATAGTGTAGTATTGTTATAGTGCGTTATAATGTGTAGTGTAGTATAGTGTAGGATTGTTATAGTGCGTTATAATGTGTAGTGTAGTATAGTGTAGTATTGTTATAGTGCGTTATAATGTGTAGTGTAGTATAGTGTAGGATTAAGTATAGTGTGTTATAATGTGTAGTGTAGTATAGTGTAGGATTAAGTATAGTGTGTTATAATGTGTAGTGTAGTATAGTGTAGGATTGTTATAGTGCGTTATAATGTGTAGTGTAGTATAGTGTAGTATTGTTATAGTGCGTTATAATGTGTAGTGTAGTATAGTGTAGGATTGTTATAGTGCGTTATAATGTGTAGTGTAGTATAGTGTAGGATTAAGTATAGTGCGTTATAATGTGTAGTGTAGTATAGTGTAGGATTGTTATAGTGCGTTATAATGTGTAGTGTAGTATAGTGTAGGATTGTTATAGTGCGTTATAATGTGTAGTGTAGTATAGTGTAGGATTGTTATAGTGCGTTATAATGTGTAGTATAGTATAGTGTAGGATTAAGTATAGTGTGTTATAATGTGTAGTGTAGTATAGTGTAGGATTGTTATAGTGCGTTATAATGTGTAGTGTAGTATAGTGTAGTATTGTTATAGTGCGTTATAATGTGTAGTGTAGTATAGTGTAGGATTGTTATAGTGCGTTATAATGTGTAGTGTAGTATAGTGTAGGATTGTTATAGTGCGTTATAATGTGTAGTGTAGTATAGTGTAGGATTGTTATAGTGCGTTATAATGTGTAGTGTAGTATAGTGTAGGATTGTTATAGTGCGTTATAATGTGTAGTGTAGTATAGTGTAGGATTGTTATAGTGCGTTATAATGTGTAGTGTAGTATAGTGTAGGATTAAGTATAGTGCGTTATAATGTGTAGTGTAGTATAGTGTAGTATTGTTATAGTGCGTTATAATGTGTAGTGTAGTATAGTGTAGGATTGTTATAGTGCGTTATAATGTGTAGTGTAGTATAGTGTAGGATTGTTATAGTGCGTTATAATGTGTAGTGTAGTATAGTGTAGGATTAAGTATAGTGCGTTATAATGTGTAGTGTAGTATAGTGTAAGATTGTTATAGTGCGTTATAATGTGTAGTGTAGTATAGTGTAGGATTGTTATAGTGCGTTATAATGTGTAGTGTAGTATAGTGTAGGATTAAGTATAGTGCGTTATAATGTGTAGTGTAGTATAGTGTAAGATTGTTATAGTGCGTTATAATGTGTAGTGTAGTATAGTGTAGGATTGTTATAGTGCGTTATAATGTGTAGTGTAGTATAGTGTAGGATTAAGTATAGTGTGTTATAATGTGTAGTGTAGTATAGTGTAGGATTAAGTATAGTGTGTTATAATGTGTAGTGTAGTATAGTGTAGGATTAAGTATAGTGTGTTATAATGTGTAGTGTAGTATAGTGTAGGATTAAGTATAGTGTGTTATAATGTGTAGTGTAGTATAGTGTAGGATTAAGTATAGTGCGTTATAATGTGTAGTGTAGTATAGTGTAGGATTAAGTATAGTGTGTTATAATGTGTAGTGTAGTATAGTGTAGGATTAAGTATAGTGTGTTATAATGTGTAGTGTAGTATAGTGTAGGATTAAGTATAGTGTGTTATAATGTGTAGTGTAGTATAGTGTAGGATTAAGTATAGTGTGTTATAATGTGTAGTGTAGTATAGTGTAGGATTAAGTATAGTGCGTTATAATGTGTAGTGTAGTATAGTGTAGGATTAAGTATAGTGCGTTATAATGTGTAGTGTAGTATAGTGTAGGATTAAGTATAGTGTGTTATAATGTGTAGTGTAGTATAGTGTAGGATTAAGTATAGTGTGTTATAATGTGTAGTGTAGTATAGTGTAGGATTGTTATAGTGCGTTATAATGTGTAGTGTAGTATAGTGTAGGATTAAGTATAGTGCGTTATAATGTGTAGTGTAGTATAGTGTAGTATTGTTATAGTGCGTTATAATGTGTAGTGTAGTATAGTGTAGGATTGTTATAGTGCGTTATAATGTGTAGTGTAGTATAGTGTAGGATTAAGTATAGTGTGTTATAATGTGTAGTGTAGTATAGTGTAGGATTAAGTATAGTGTGTTATAATGTGTAGTGTAGTATAGTGTAGGATTGTTATAGTGCGTTATAATGTGTAGTGTAGTATAGTGTAGGATTGTTATAGTGCGTTATAATGTGTAGTGTAGTATAGTGTAGGATTAAGTATAGTGCGTTATAATGTGTAGTGTAGTATAGTGTAGTATTGTTATAGTGCGTTATAATGTGTAGTGTAGTATAGTGTAGGATTGTTATAGTGCGTTATAATGTGTAGTGTAGTATAGTGTAGGATTGTTATAGTGCGTTATAATGTGTAGTGTAGTATACAGAAGCTATACAGAACACACTAAATGAACAGATCTGTTCATCAAAACAAATTACTCAATTCAATTCTATGATGTTAAATTAAAGCATTTTTATTCGTAGCATAAAAAAAACATTAAAACATAATGAATATAAATATTAAAGCTTATATTTTTTCATGCTGTAATTAACCTTCTCAGTTTTTACCTTTTAAACAATAAACAAGCTGTTAAACTGCAAAAACACTGATTCAGTAAAAAGCACCAGTGTGAGAGAAAAGTGTAAAGGGCTGAACACGGGATAAACTCACCTCACAGAATAAACACCCATTTTACAGATTCAATCTGAAAAGACTAAATTCATACAAAATGTACGATTAATAAAGTTTATAAAGCAGCATTTAAAAAAATATTCAAATACCTTCATATATAAAAACACTGCTGAAGCGCTGACATTCACTTTAATTATACTGCTGAAATCTTCCTTTAAATAGTCTATCATATAATCTGTTTTAACCTATCTATCTATATTAATTATTATTATTATTATTATTATTATTATTATTATTACCCTTAAGTCAGTGCTCATTAATGCTCAACACTGAGAATTAATTTGTATACTCAAGTTTGTGAATAGTGTATTGAATAGTGAATAGTTGCATTACTGTATTATGATAAATTCAGTTAAGAACATTTATATACAGTGCAGAGGAGTGTGTGATTACTTACACACACACACACACACACACACGTTTTTAGTGTTTTTAATTTAAACCTCATGCTTTATTTTGTTTAACTGTTTAACTTAATTCTTTAGAACACTGAAGCACTGAAGAGCTCCCTAAATTCAGACTTCAGTTACACACAGAAAAGTCAAATACAAACAGAAGTGTGTTAAACCATGTGTGTGTGTGTTTGTGTGTGTGTAATGTTCTCAATATGAGAAAAAGCAGTTATTAACAATGATTAATGAGAAACATATTTTAAAAATGATATAAAACACCATTCACTGAGCGCGCACACACACACACACACACACACACACACACACACACACACACACACACACACACACACAAATAATATAGAGGTGTGTGACTCCCTTCATGGATACGTAGTGTTTGACCAAACAGGTATACATTACATATAAAAAAGAAAAATGAATAAAACCTCCTTTTTCACACGTGATGTTTGTTTTGTTAGTTATTCGAGATCTTCTCTCACAAACAGAGAAAATAAAGTAAAAAAATATATTATATATACAGTCAGGTCCATAAATATTGGGACAGTGACACAGTTTTGGTAATTTTGCCTCTGTACACCACCACAGTGGATTTGAAATGAAGCAGTCAAGATGTGACTGAAGCGTAGACTTTCAGCTTTAATTCAAGGGGTTTAACAAAAATATTGCATTAACCGTTTAGGAATTACAGCCATTTTTTACAGAGTTCCTCCATTTTCACAGGCTCAAAAGTAATGGGACAATTGACTGATAAGCAGTTTCATGGCCAGCTGTGGCCTGTTTCCTCCTTATATCATGATAAATTAAGGAGATAAAAAGTCTGGCGCTGATTCCAAGTGTTGAATTTGCATTTGGTAGCTGTTCATGGGAACTCTCAATATGCCGTCCAAAGAGGTGTTGATGCAAGTGAAGGAGGCCATCATTAGGCTGAAAAACCAAAACAGACCTATCAGAGAGATAGCAGAAACATGAGGAGCGGCCAAATCAACAATTTGGTACATTCTTAAAAAGAAGGAATGCACTGGCGAGCTCAGCAACACCAAAAGGCCTGGGAGACCACAGAAAACAACTAAAGTGGATGATTGCAGAATTCTTTTCTTATTGAAGAACAACCCCTTCACAACATCTAGCCAAGTCAGGAACACTCTGGAGGAGGTAGGCCTATCATTGTCAAAGTCTACAATCAAGAGCCACCTTCATGAATGTAAATACAGATGGTTTACCTCAAGATGCAAACCGCTGGTAACACTCAAGAACACAAAGGCCAGATTAGACTTTGCTAAAAACCTCTAAAAAAAGCCTGACCAGTTCTGATGCAAGATTACCTTGTACCAGAATGATGGGAAGAGAAAAGTGTGGAGAAGGAACGGAAGCGCTCATGATCCAAAGCATACCACATCATCCGTCAAACATGTGGAGGCAGTGTTATGGCATGGGCATGTTTGGCTGCCAATGGAACTGGGTCACTGGTGTTTATTGATAATGTGACTGTTGATAGAAGTAGCAGGATGAATTCTGAAGTGTACAGAGCTATACTTTCTGCTCAGATTCAGTCAAATGCTGCAAAACTGATAGGACAGCGCTTCACAGTACAGATGGATAACAACCCAAAACATACTGTGAAAGCAGCCCAAGAGCTTGGAAATTAAATGTTCTTAAATGGCCGAGTCAGTCACCTGACCTCAACCCAACTGAGCTGCTTTTCACTTACTGAAGACAAATCTGAAGGCAGAAAGACCCACAAACAAGCAGCAACTGAAGATGGCTGCAGTAAAGACCTGGCAAATCATCTTAAGGGAGGAAACTCAGCATTTGGTGATGTCCATGGGGTCCAGACTTCAGGTAGTCATTGACTGCAAAGGATTTACCTCCAAGTAATAAAAATAATCCTAATATTTATGATTATATTAGTTTGTCCCATTACTTTTGAGCCTGTGAAAATGGAGGAACTCTGTAAAAAATGGCTGTAATTCCTAAACGGTTAATGCAATATTTTTGTTAAACTCCTTGAATTAAGACATCTTGACTGCTTCATTTCAAATCCACTGTGGTGGTGTACAGAGGCAAAATTACCAAAACTGTGTCACTGTCCCAATATTTATGGACCTGACTGTATATCATATATATATATATATATATATATATATAATTTTTTTTTCACACTTCCTAATTCCGAGCATGTTCTTCATTGCTAATGCAGCGTTAAATCTCCACCCTGTTCATGAGATTAAAGATTTCACGTGAACGTCACTCCTGTGATCTTCATCACGTCAGAAGCTCACTAGCAGTGACACACTGATGTTTCTCAGTGTTAGCTGTGTTAGCGTAAGTGTAATTACAGTGTAATTTTAGTTTTTGTTAGTAATTTAACAGTAGAAATGTTGATGTTCCTGATGCTTCTGTCTCAGCTCCACTCTCACTGTGTTTATAAAACCGCTACACAATAGCTAGATAAATCGCAGAGTGTTGTGTTCACATTTCTGTGTCGAAAACACAGAAATTAACGAGCTCCATTTGAAAGCAGCGTTAGTTCTCATGCTAAAAATTAGTGTTATTATGAAAATACACTTCTCGAAGGAACTTTAATTATTTGAATATTTACAGGTCTAATGAGTGTGAATGCGTGCTGATCATCAGTTCTACACTATACTGAGACATGATGTCATTAGCGTGGAAACTCGATATATCGTAAATTAATCCGTAATAAAAAAGATTAAATCCGTTTCAGTGGAATTCTTTTAAAGCTTTTCTCTCAGACGGAGCGTCGGACTTCTGTCTGTCCCTCAGCTCCCGGTCTGATCTCACACTGATTTAAAACTCGTCGTTCATTATTTTCATTCTTTCTCTCTGTATTCCTTCACTTCCTCCTCAGAGCTCCGCCCCTTTTCCTCTCCTCGCTTCTCCTGTGGTTCTTCTTGTTCAGGATGGACCTCAGTGAGCTGCTCATGTAGTACGGCCGAGCTGCAGAACCGTCGTTCTTCTCCAGATCTACCACTGAGAACATCGACACACCATTAATGTTCATCATTCACTGACCAATCAAACGGCAGGACCAGGTCACATGGTCACAACACAGACTTAATAAGACAGAACGACTCTCAGCCCAAATAAAAGACTACATTTATCAAATTATTATAAACTTTTATACTTGTATCTTCTATATTATATATAAAATAATAATAATAATAATAATAATAACAATGTCAAATCTCTAAGCAAATGATGTGATTTTCAGCTCCTGGTTAGGTTCGGTACGGTTCACCTTTATTGTCGTTGTCAGAGTGCGACTACAGAGACAACGAAATGCAGTTAGCATCCAGCCAGTAGTGCAAATACCAAATTAATTAAACGAGGTAACGAGGTTATGGTGCAGTAAGTTAACGCTGTACAGGTGAAGGTAAACAATATGATGCATAACCAGTAATGCAAGTGGCAATTAAGTTAAATGAAATAAATAATAATTACGGTGCAGTAAGTTGTGTGACAGAGTTTGTGTTTAATATAGTTGTTTATCAGTGTTTATATTATGTGTTTATTTCCTATGTGTTTATTCCAGCGTTACGTCGTGTTCTATTCTCTGTGGTGCTGACACTTACAGAAGCAGAGGAACAGCGTATCCACACACATGGCGTAGACGCTAAGGAAGCCGTGAGCCACTAGATACGATCCAAACACAACCGTCTGCAGGAGAACAGACACCAAACACCACCAGAAACACTGAGAAAACACTGAGAAAACACTGAGAAAACACTGTGTATAGATTACTGGTCACATTTTTAATGAACATTATTTAAGCAAATCACTGATGAGGCTGATTAATGATTCAGAAATATTTATGCTGTAAACAGACAGAATTCACTACAAAGTGACTTATTGCCTATACTGTCAGTAAAAAAGAGGAAATTGCCAAACAATGACGCCATGATGATGTCACAATGATGATGGTGTAATATCGCATCTCACCAACAGGGGGACCCAGTAATAGTTCAGTGATGGTACTTTGTCCTGAAACACTGGAATCTGACGAGTGAAGAAGAAGAATGCGAGGATGCCTGAAAAACAGGAACATGTCCACAAGTTATGCCTTTAATCGCTCCAGAACACCTGATTCAACACTTTGCTTAATGAGTAGAATAAATACTTTAATGAGATAATTTCAATAAACCTTAAGTTATTTTACAGAATGTGAAAATGTCAAGACACAAAAACACACTGTGAAAAAATAAAACTAATGAGAGGAACATGGAGAATGAACATGAACAATGAACTGGTGATAAAGGAAGAATGAGACGAAGAGAAGAGAGAAGCGAGAGTGAGACAATGAAGAGAGAGGGAGAGGGAGAGAGAGAGAGAGAGAGAGAGAGAGAGAGAGACACACACACACACACCGATGCTTCCTGAGATCAGGATTTTCCCCAGAAACAGCAGGAAGTCAGTGACTTTATCCAACACTGCCACCCTGGAGACAAACACATACACATATACGTGTGTGAGCACTGTTATACAGTTGAGTATGAAAGTTTTCATCCCCTCACATGAAATGATGAACCCAAAGAGACTGAGTTCTGGTTTTACTGATAGTATTCATTTATTCATCATTTATTCATTTTCTTTCTGCTTTTCCTGGTGTGTGTCACCATGGCAGCAGGATGAGAAGTCCTTCTGCCCCCCCAGACTTCTCTATCTCCAGCTCCTGCGGGATTCCCAGATGTACACAATCCGACTGTGAGATGTCTTCAGCAGGTCCTGGGTCTGTCCTGGGGTCTCTGTCCAGTGGGAAATGTCTGATACATCTATACTGAGCCCACCAGGGGGCGTCCTTTTAAAGTGTCCAGTAGGGCCAGACTTTGTGATCGGAGTAGGTGAGCAGATCAGAGGGGCGAGGTCAAATAAAGAGTGATTCTAAACACCCCCATGACAGGTACAAAAAACTAAGGATACCTGTTCTGGCAACCATTCAGCGCCTCAGGAACTCTGATGAACACGTCCAGGGAAGTGTTGTTCTCTACTGCGGATATTCCTGAGTGATGGAAAGAGCACTCTGAGGAACTCCTTAACCCAGTGGACATGATCTCCCTTCAGGAGGCAGTGCCAGAAATGTTGAAATCATATGAGCATGCTAATCCAGTCTACATGTGTTTTGTGGATTTGGTGTGAATATGCGGAAAGCTGTGAATAAGTTTATGCTCTCTAAGCTCAGACATTGGTCTACTCACTCTGGTACGTTATACTGTTTGACATTGGTCTGAATAGTGCTTTATATAAACTGTGTCTTAAACGTGTGTGTGTGTGTGTGTGTGTGAGACAGAAACTCCTGAATGTGTCCATAATGATTGAACAGCTCCATAAAATTTCAGTTCAACACTGAGGGCTTTGTGCTTGTTTCTCACCTCACCACATTCCTCATCAACAGGAAGAAGGCGTCTCTCGCTGAGGCACAGAAATTCTTCCCATATATCGCAATCTGATGCGCACAAACACACGCGCACACACACACGCACACACACAAACATTCAGAACATTACAGATGTATTCAGATTCATTTCTGTAAGTAACCCTGATTTAGCTCATAGAGGGATTAATTGTGTGTGTGTGTGTGTGTGTGTGTATCTCACCATGATGTAGGCATTTCTGTTGAGGAACCTGATGAAGTGCTCCAGACACCAGAAGCAGCATTTCAGGCAACAGAGCAGGAAACGTGCCAGAGCGTTATGAACACCTAAACACACACACACATACTTTATTATTGACTGTATTGCTGTTAGTCTTATTCTTGTTGTTATCATTGTTATTTTTGTTGTTTATTTACAGCTGATTTGTTCATTTGATGGGTGTAAACAGACCAAACACACACACACATTATATACAGAGTTTATCTTCATTAAACTGGTAATCTGAGCGTAGGTTAAAGTGCAGGTTTCACTACTCTGCAGCAGGAGGAGTGTGTTACTGACACACAGCGGTTTACCTTTCAGTTTGTGATCCAGGTATTCCAGAACAACGCGGATGAACTGAACTGTGGACAGGATCAACGCACCGAAGGCCAGAGAACCTGTATGGAACCTGGAACATTTAACATACACATTAATACACAACATCGCACACAGGACTGAAAAGATCCTAAATGTACAGTATTCACATGTTAAACAAATAAAATTAACCTTTATTTTTCATTTAGACCATTAATAAAATAGTGTTAAAGTGTCTCGCTACATCATTACACCTCTACACCTCTACACTTCTACACCTTTACACCGCTACACTTCTACACCTTTACACCTCTACACTTCTACACTGTTACACCCCTACACCTCTACACCGTTACACCATTACGCCTCTACACCGTTACACCATTACACCTCTACACCGTTACACCATTACACCTCTACACCGTTACACCATTACACCTCTACACCGTTACACCATTACACCTCTACACCGTTACACCGTTACGCCCCTACACCTCTACACTTATACACCTCTACACTGTTACACCTCTACACTGTTACACCTCTACACCTCTACACCGTTATGCCCCTACACCTCTACACCGTTACACCTCTACACCACTACACCGTTACGCCCCTACACCTCTACACTTATACACCTCTACACTGTTACACCTCTACACTGTTACACCTCTACACCTCTACACCGTTATGCCCCTACACCTCTACACTGTTACACCATTACACCTCTACACCGTTACGCCCCTACACCTCTACACCGTTACACCCGTACACCTCTACACCGTTACGCCCCTACACCTCTACATC
Organism: Pangasianodon hypophthalmus; assembly: GCF_027358585.1. Classification (NCBI taxonomy): domain Eukaryota; kingdom Metazoa; phylum Chordata; class Actinopteri; order Siluriformes; family Pangasiidae; genus Pangasianodon; species Pangasianodon hypophthalmus. The sequence goes on from NC_069717.1 coordinate 120,779, forward strand.
GTTACACCCGTACACCTCTACACCGTTACGCCCCTACACCTCTACACTTATACACCTCTACACTGTTACACCTCTACACTGTTACACCTCTACACCTCTACACCGTTACACCTGTACACCTCTACACCGTTATGCTCCTACACCTCTACACTGTTACACCATTACACCTCTACACTGTTACACCTGTACACGTCTACACCGTTACACCCCTACACTGTTACACCATTACACCCCTACACCGTTACACCCCTACACCGTTACACCCCTACACCGTTACACCCCTACACAGCTACACCGTTACACCCCTACACCTCTACACCGTTACACCATTACACCTCTACACCGTTACACCCCTACACCTCTACACCGTTACACCATTACACCTCTACACCGTTACACCCCTACACCTCTACACCGTTACACCATTACACCGTTACACCATTACACCTCTACACCGTTACACCCCTACACCGTTACACCCGTACACCTCTACACTGTTACACCATTACGTCCCTACACCTCTACACTGTTACACCTTTACACTTCTACACTGTTACACCTGTACACTTCTACACCGTTACGCCCCTACACCTGTACACCTCTACGCCCCTACACCATTACACCCCTACACCGTTACACCATTACATCTCTACACTGTTACACCCCTACACTTCTACACTGTTACACCCCTACACTTCTACACCTCTACACCCCTACTCCGTTACACCTTTACACTTCTACACTGTTACACCTGTACACTTCTACACTGTTACACCCCTACACTTCTACACTGTTACACCCCTACACCTCTACACTGTTACACCTCTTCACTTCTACACTGTTACACTGTTCACCCCTATACTGTTACACTGTTCACCCCTACACTGTTACACTGTTCACCCCTACACCTCTATTCAATTCAGTTCGATTTTATTTGTATAACGCTTTTAACAATGGACATTGTCACAAAGCAGCTTTTCAGAAATAAATGGATTCACAATAAATATATTGTAAATATGTGAATGTATCCCTGTGAATTTATTTAGTACCTCTACACTGTTACACCCCTACACCTTTACCCTGTTACACCCCTACACCTTTACCCTGTTACACCCCTACACCGTTACCCTGTTACACCTCTACACTCCTACACTGTTACACCCCTACAATTCTACACTGTTACACTTGTTAGTTCCTGTTCTCACTCACTCAGTCGTTGCCTCACCAGCATTTGTTTTTTAAAGACTTTCCTGTGTTGAAAAACCTAAAGTTACAGCTTTACCTCTGACTGTTACAAAGAGCTGACACTGGAGACTTCTTCCATAAATGTTAAATAAACATCTCTTTACAGAAAACTTCACTATATCATTGATTATTTCAATCAGATTATGTGGAGTGTGCGCTGTGCACGTCCCTGTGAATGAGCTGTTACTACAGAAACGATAACGTATTAGAACGAGTGCATTAATATAACCCTGCACTACTGTTAGAGCTGCTGTTATAGAGAATTAATCAACACCTTCTGACCAATCAGAGTCCAGAACTCAATAACAGTGTGGTATAAATAGAAGAAATAAATAACAGGAAGTGACCTGAGTGTGCGGCTGAAGGAGGCAGACACAGGGCATGCTGGGATGTCAGCAGGTTTGTTGAGGGTCCAGTAGTACGAGGCGAACGCGCCGGAGAGAGTGCACTGCCCCAACGCCAGGACGAAGTTCACCAACCACAGCAACACGAACACGTTACACAGCTGCAGAGCTGCCATGTAGCGATGATACACACTCTCACCTCCATAAAACGCAAACACACACTGAGAACCTCTACACACACTGCTCACATTCCCCTGACTGAACGTCTGCAGTGTAGACAACACACACACACATACACACACAACACACACGAAATACACACAATACACATACACACAACACATACACACACGAAATACACACACAACACACAATGTACAGCTTTTTAGAATTTGTCTGATTCAATTTAGTTAATAGTATTTATTCAGTATTTATTAAGTAATTTATTCGGTATTCAGTGGCATCCGTACCTGTCAGTCTCAGTGAAGGAGGCGTGGCCTCCGTACCTGTCAGTCTCAGTGAAGGAGGCGTGGCCTCTGTACCTGTCAGTCTCAGTGAAGGAGGCGTGGCCTCCGTACCTGTCAGTCTCAGTGAAGGAGGCGTGGCCTCCGTACCTGTCAGTCTCAGTGAAGGAGGCGTGGCCTCCGTACCGGTCAGTCTCAGTGAAGGAGGCGTGGCCTCCGTACCTGTCAGTCTCAGTGAAGGAGGCGTGGCCTCTGTACCTGTCAGTCTCAGTGAAGGAGGTGTGGCCTCCGTACCTGTCAGTCTCAGTGAAGGAGGCGGGGCCTCTGTATCAGTCAGTCGTGTTGTAGCTGTAGAGTGTGTGTGTGTACATGTGTGTGTGTGTGCGTACCTGAGGGTCACAGGTCATATTGCTGTATTTACAGTCTGGTTGTGTTGACATCACTTTATACACAGCTTCACCAGATGAGGCCAGAAAACTGAATGTTACACGCTAAGGATTACTTTTTAAATTTTTAAAATATTTTATATTTGAATATACTTTTCTAATTAAGAATTAATCATTTTTTATACTCCTGGGTAACACAACAGAAAAGCATTTGCCCCGCTGCCCTAATGCAAGCTCGAATCCTGACAATATCACTTCCATCCGTGGCCAGGAGTCCAAAAGGGCAAAACTGTCCATGCTCTCTGGGCGGGAGGGGCATACTCTCTCTCCCCTGTCAATCACAGCAACACTAGCCAATCACAGACGCCTGTTAGCTCATGTATGGGGAAGAGGGCAGACAGCGCATTCCTCCGATTGTGTTACACTGCATGAGCAGCAGCTTGAAAAGATTGGCTGGAGGGTGGGATTTGGTCAAGATCAAAATAGGGGAAAAAAAATCAAATTAAAACAAAAGAAGCAAAAAAAAAACCTCAACTCTGTGCTGACGTTACAGACATGCGCACATACACACAGTCACGCAAAGGATACACAGCCGTCACCGCCCAGTACGCAATACAGACCGCGAGCAAGAGGAAGGTGATGATCGGATAAAACAACGTCGACGTTACGTAACTGATCGCCCTAACAGTGAGACAGACAGCGAGAGAGACAGACTTAATCATACAGGAGTATGTACCTGTAAATGTGATGTAATGTGCGTGTGATGGGTGAGGGGGCGGAGTCTGTACCTGTAAATGTGCTGTAATGTGCGTGTGATGGGTGAGGTGGGCGGAGTCTGTACCTGTAAATGTGGTGTAATGTGCGTGTGATGGGTGAGGGGGCGGAGTCTGTACCTGTAAATGTGGTGTAATGTGCGTGTGATGGGTGAGGGGGCGGAGTCTGTACCTGTAAATGTGTAATGTGCGTGTGATGGGTGAGGTGGGCGGAGTCTGTACCTGTAAATGTGTAATGTGCGTGTGATGGGTGAGGGGGCGGAGTCTGTACCTGTAAATGAGTAATGTGCGTGTGATGGGTGAGGGGGCGGAGTCTGTACCTGTAAATGTGATGTAATGTGCGTGTGATGGGTGAGGTGGGCGGAGTCTGTACCTGTAAATGTGTAAGGTGCGTGTGATGGGTGAGGGGGCGGAGTCTGTACCTGTAAATGTGGTGTAATGTGCGTGTGATGGGTGAGGTGGGCGGAGTCTGTACCTGTAAATGTGCTGTAATGTGCGTGTGATGGGTGAGGGGGCGGAGTCTGTACCTGTAAATGTGTAATGTGAGTGTGATGGGTGAGGTGGGCGGAGTCTGTACCTGTAAATGTGGTGTAATGTGCGTGTGATGGGTGAGGTGGGCGGAGTCTGTACCTGTAAATGTGCTGTAATGTGCGTGTGATGGGTGAGGTGGGCGGAGTCTGTACCTGTAAATGTGCTGTAATGTGCGTGTGATGGGTGAGGGGGGCGGAGTCTGTACCTGTAAATGTGTAATGTGCGTGTGATGGGTGAGGTGGGCGGAGTCTGTACCTGTAAATGTGCTGTAATGTGCGTGTGATGGGTGAGGGGGGCGGAGTCTGTACCTGTAAATGTGTAATGTGCGTGTGATGGGTGAGGTGGGCGGAGTCTGTACCTGTAAATGTGGTGTAATGTGCGTGTGATGGGTGAGGTGGGCGGAGTCTGTACCTGTAAATGTGCTGTAATGTGCGTGTGATGGGTGAGGTGGGCGGAGTCTGTACCTGTAAATGTGCTGTAATGTGCGTGTGATGGGTGAGGTGGGCGGAGTCTGTACCTGTAAATGTGCTGTAATGTGCGTGTGATGGGTGAGGTGGGCGGAGTCTGTACCTGCTTCCCTCTTTGAGCAGAGCGATGGCGACACACACTCTCCTCCTCAAAAAAATCAACACCAAAATGATCACGGCCTCCATCACTGCCAGCACAATCACTGTAACACACAACATCCATTACTGTCATGCTAATGCTATGCTAATGCTATTGCTAACACTATGCGAATGACAATGCTGTGCTGGAGCTCCGCCCCCTCAGCCTCACCCATAGCAGTCCATCAACAAGGTGCTAATGCTAATATGCTCATGCAACACAGGCCTCGTGGCTAATGTTAGGTGTGAAGTCTTACTGAAGATCAGCCAGGTCTGGCTCAGCTGCAGATAAATCCTGAAGTCTGTCTGAAAGCCGAGATCAGTGATGGACCCATCAGCATCAGGTTTCCCTTTCAGTGTCACATACTCCCAGTAACAGTGCCAGATGCCTGAAGAACCAGAGAACCCCAGGAGAACCCCAGGAGAACCCCAGGAGAACCCCAGGAGAACCCCAGGAGAACCACATAAACAACACAGAAAGAAAGAGGAAAAGTAATACAGAGGAAAGAAAAGTTTCCAACTCTGGAAACAGAGTCTTGGAATTTGTGTGTGAGGTTTATGTATGGTGCGTGTGTGTGTGTGTGTGTGTGTGCGCGTGCGTTTGTGTGTGTGTGTGTGCGCGTGCGTTTGTGTGTGTGTGTGTGTGTGTTACCATATCCCACTGTGCCGATTACACCAAATATCACGCTCCACAGTAAAACTCCAGCCATCAGTCTCAGGAGGAGGATAAACAGCAGACTGATCACCATGGTAATAACCAGACCTCTGCACACACACACACACGCGCGCGCGCGCACACACACACGCGCGATCATGTGACTGGTGGTGGGCGTGGTCTACTCAGGTTATTAACAGGTTATAAAGGTTTACAGTAAATGTAGTTTTACTGAATTAAAGGCTCACATTAGAATCCAGAACCAGGTCCTGGCAAAGTCCTCAAAGATCTTCACTCCGATCTCTTTAGCATCCAGCAGACTGGAAACACCACTGTGAGACAAAACACCACTTACATTACCACCTCCAACACACACACACACACACACACACCTCACCTGTACCTGTACTATGACACACACACACACCTCACCTGTACCTGTACCATGACAGTGAGTTTAGGCTAAAGCTCCATCAACACCAACAAACACCAACAAACATCAACCCGAGTGTTTAGTCAGTGTACTGAACCGTTTGGAGAGTTTCTAGAAAGTTCTATGCCACTGACACAGCTATATTTGGGTCAAGTTTATTTGCTGAACATCAAAACCTTAAAAAATATTATTAGATATATGATGGGTGATGGAGAACATCGGTGTGTGTGTGTGTGTGATGGAGAACGTCGGTGTGTGTGAGATGGAGAACGTCGGTGTGTGTGTGAGATGGAGAACGTCAGTGTTTGATGGTGTTTATGGCACATATTTAGAAAAAAGGTTACGTGGAGGACACTAGTGGTTCCTTGGTTTGTTCCTCTGCAGGAACTTTTAAGGGTTCCATGTAAAACCCTATCATAAGGTTTCCCTTTCAGAGAGGGTTATAAGTAGAACCTCTAGAGGAAGTGAAGAGTCCTTTACTATCCAAAGAACCTTAGAGGAATAGAAAACTTTACATTAGACAATGAGACACACACACTCACACACGCACGCACACAAAATCTCAGTGTCTCACTGTCTAACTTCAGCACCAGCAGGTTTGGTTAGCGTTATTGGAGTTATTGGCTAGGGTAGTAGCTTATTAGCTTATGGGCTTTTTAGCATGCTAGCTAGTTAGTGAGACAATATGATCCGTTACCGAGTCTGAAGGAAACTGAATTTCTGAATCTGCCTCAAAAATCACAAAACACAAACACACACATACAAAAAAAAAAACCACAAGAACCAGAGTGTAATTCCAAACACACTCAGAAATCAGGTGAACATCAGGCAGGTAGCAAACATGAACCACAAAACACACACACATGCGCACACACACACGCACACGCGCTCGCACGCACACACACACACGCTCGCACACACACACACGCACGGACACACTTTAATGTGTGTAAACTTTCAGCAAAGTGTGAGTCGAACACTGCTGTGACACACAAGGACGTTTGAATATCAGATATTATTTCTATTTAAATTTTAAAGTTTAATTCAGAACGCGGCCTCACAGAGAAAAATGTAGAGGGCGTGTCCAATTAGGACAATTGAATTTGTTCTAAAGAGAATTTCGTAACATTTCATAACCGAAGATGTGGCCAGGGATATTATGTTTAAAAAAAATTTTTTCTACTCAGTATTGATATAATAGTTTACTACATAATGTAAATATGAAAGAGAAATCAATAAAAACTAAAACGTCTTTACATAACAACTTAAAATCTGTGAGCTAATTA
>NC_069717.1:132500-162500 GCF_027358585.1 Pangasianodon hypophthalmus
TTTTAATATTCATATTTTAAATCTTTAATCCTGTTTAAAATAGTGAAGATGTGTGATAAAACTCCGACATGGGCTCAGCGCTAATTCGTTATTTGTTATTCATACTGCACCTTTTGCGCACAGGTCCTCTGAACATCGGATCAAACTTGTGAGGTTCACCTGTAACAGAGGAACATCATCAGGAACATTGACAGCATCTGCTGGAGCTTAGCAATGAAATAATTAAAGCTGTTGTTGCTCTTTCAGCTGCTGCCGTTAGGGGTCGCCACAGCGGACTGCGTATTTGAGTTGGCACAGTTTTACGCCAGACGCCCTTCCTGACGCAACCTTTCCTAATTTTATCCGGGCTTGGGACCGGCACCGGGAGCGCGCTGGTGCACTGGTGTTGGTTCCCTGGCCGGGAATCGAAAGTGAGTGGAATCACGTGGAAGTGAAAGGAAATGCATGGAGTTGCATGAAAACGAGAGCGGGAGAGTTCGAAAATGTGTGTAGAGTAAAAAAGTGTGTGTGTGGAAGAATAGAGGAGTGTGTGTGTGAGCGTGTGTGTGTGAGAGTAGAGGAGTGTGTGTGTGTGTGTGTGTGAGCGTGTGTGTGTGAGAGTAGAGGAGTGTGTGTGTGTGTGTGTGTGAGCGTGTGTGTGTGAGAGTAGAGGAGTGTGTGTGTGTGTGTGTGTGTGCGTGTGTGCAAGTAGAGGAGCGTGTGTGTAGAGGAGTGTGTGTGTGTGTGAGAGAGTAGAGGAGTGTGTGTGTGTGTGTGTGAGTAGAGGAGTGTGTGTGTGTGAGAGAGAGTAGAGGAGTGTGTGTGTGTGTGTGTGTGTGAGTAGAGGAGTGTGTGTGTGTGCGTGTGAGTAGAGGAGTGTGTGTGTGTGTGAGTAGAGGAGTGTGTGTGCGTGCGTGTGAGTAGAGGAGTGTGTGTGTGTGAGTAGAGGAGTGTGTGTGCGCGAGTAGAGGAGTTTGTGTGCGTGTGTGAGAGAGAGTAGAGGAGTGTGTGTGTGTGTGTGTGTGTGTGTGTGCGTGTGTGTAAGTAGAGGAGTGTGTGTGTAGAGGAGTGTGTGTGTGTGTGAGAGAGTAGAGGAGTGTGTGTGTGTGAGTAGAGGAGTGTGTGTGTGTGAGTAGAGGAGTGTGTGTGTGTGTGTGTGTGAGTAGAGGAGTGTGTGTGTGTGTGTGTGTGTGTGTGTGTGTGTGTGTGTGCGCGCGCACGAGAGTAGAGGAGTGTGTGTGCGTGTGTGAGTAGAGGAGTGTGTGTGTGTGTGAGTAGAGGAGTGTGTGTGTGTGTGAGTAGAGGAGTGTGTGAGAGAGTAGAGGAGTGTGTGTGTGTGTGTGTGTGAGTAGAGGAGTGTGTGTGTGAGAGAGTAGAGGAGTGTGTGTGTGTGTGTGTGTGTGTGTGAGTAGAGGAGTGTGTGTGTGTGTGTGTGTGTGAGTAGAGGAGTGTGTGTGTGTGTGCGCACGAGAGTAGAGGAGTGTGTGTGTGTGCGCGAGAGTAGAGGAGTGTGTGTGTGTGTGTGTGAGTAGAGGAGTGTGTGTGTGTGTGTGTGTGTGCGCGCGAGAGTAGAGGAGTGTGTGTGTGTGTGTGTGTGTGTGTGAGAGTAGAGGAGTGTGTGTGTGTGTGCGTGTGCGCGAGAGTAGAGGAGTGTGAGTGTGTGTGTGCGTGTGTGTGTGAGTAGAGGAGTGTGTGTGTGTGCGCGAGAGTAGAGGAGTGTGTGTGTGTGTGTGTGCGCGAGAGTAGAGGAGTGTGTGTGTGTGTGTGTGTGTGTGTGTGAGTAGAGGAGTGTGTGTGTGTGCGCGAGAGTAGAGGAGTGTGTGTGTGTGTGTGTGCGCGAGAGTAGAGGAGTGTGTGTGTGTGTGTGCGCGAGAGTAGAGGAGTGTGTGTGTGTGTGTGTGTGCGCGAGAGTAGAGGAGTGTGTGTGTGTGAGAGAGTAGAGGAGTGTGTGTGTGTGTGTGCGCGAGAGTAGAGGAGTGTGTGTGTGTGTGTGTGTGAGTAGAGGAGTGTGTGCGTGTGCGCGCGCGAGAGTAGAGGAGTGTGTGTGTGTGTGTGTGTGAGTAGAGGAGTGTGTGTGTGTGCGCGAGAGTAGAGGAGTGTGTGTGTGTGTGAGAGAGTAGAGGAGTGTGTGTGTGTGTGTGCGCGAGAGTAGAGGAGTGTGTGTGTGTGTGTGTGTGTGTGAGTAGAGGAGTGTGTGCGTGTGCGCGCGCGAGAGTAGAGGAGTGTGTGTGTGTGTGTGTGAGTAGAGGAGTGTGTGTGTGTGCGCGAGAGTAGAGGAGTGTGTGTGTGTACGCCTCCACACCTCCACATCACGCCTCCACATCTCCACATCACGCCTCCACATCACGCCTCCACATCTCCACATCACGCCTCCACACCTCCACATCACGCCTCCACATCTCCACATCACGCCTCCACATCACGCCTCCACATCACGCCTCCACACCTCCACATCACGCCTCCACATCACGCCTCCACATCTCCACATCACGCCTCCACACCTCCACATCACGCCTCCATATCTCCACATCACGCCTCCACATCACGCCTCCACATCACGCCTCCACACCTCCACATCACGCCTCCACATCACGCCTCCACATCTCCACATCACGCCTCCACACCTCCACATCACGCCTCCATATCTCCACATCACGCCTCCACACCTCCACATCTCCACATCACGCCTCCGCATCTCCACATCACGCCTCCGCATCTCCACATCACGCCTCCACACCTCCACATCACGCCTCCACATCACGCCTCCACATCACGCCTCCACACCTCCACATCACGCCTCCACATCACGCCTCCACACCTCCACATCACGCCTCCACACCTCCACATCACGCCTCCACACCTCCACATCACGCCTCCACATCTCCACATCACGCCTCCACATCTCCACATCATGCCTCCATATCTCCACATCACACCTCCACATCACGCCTCCACACCTCCACATCACGCCTCCACATCACGCCTCCACATCACGCCTCCACATCTCCACATCACGCCTCCACATCACGCCTCCACATCACGCCTCCACATCACGCCTCCACACCTCCACATCACGCCTCCATATCTCCACATCACGCCTCCACACCTCCACATCTCCACATCACGCCTCCGCATCTCCACATCACGCCTCCGCATCTCCACATCACGCCTCCACATCACGCCTCCACATCTCCACACCTCCACATCACGCCTCCACATCACGCCTCCACATCTCCACATCACGCCTCCACACCTCCACATCACGCCTCCATATCTCCACATCACGCCTCCACATCTCCACACCTCCACATCATGCCTCCACATCACTCCTCCACATCACGCCTCCACATCACGCCTCCACATCACGCCTCCACATCTCCACATCACGCCTCCACACCTCCACATCACGCCTCCATATCTCCACATCACGCCTCCACACCTCCACATCTCCACATCACGCCTCCGCATCTCCACATCACGCCTCCGCATCTCCACATCACGCCTCCACACCTCCACATCACGCCTCCACATCACGCCTCCACATCACGCCTCCACACCTCCACATCACGCCTCCACATCACGCCTCCACACCTCCACATCACGCCTCCACACCTCCACATCACGCCTCCACACCTCCACATCACGCCTCCACATCTCCACATCACGCCTCCACACCTCCACATCACGCCTCCACATCTCCACATCACGCCTCCACACCTCCACATCACGCCTCCACACCTCCACATCACGCCTCCACATCACGCCTCCACACCTCCACATCACGCCTCCACATCTCCACATCACGCCTCCACATCTCCACACCTCCACATCACGCCTCCACACCTCCACATCACGCCTCCACATCTCCACATCACGCCTCCACATCATGCCTCCACACCTCCACACCTCCACATCACGCCTCCACATCACGCCTCCACATCTCCACATCTCCCCTCCACATCACGCCTCCACACCTCCACATCACGCCTCCACACCTCCACATCACGCCTCCACATCACGCCTCCACATCACACCTCCACACCTCCACATCACGCCTCCACATCACGCCTCCACACCTCCACATCACACCTCCACACCTCCACATCACGCCTCCACACCTCCACATCACGCCTCCACACCTCCACATCACGCCTCCACACCTCCACATCACGCCTCCACATCTCCACATCACGCCTCCACATCTCCACATCACGCCTCCACGTCACGCCTCCACATCTCCACACCTCCACATCACAGATCTTCATGTTTTTACACTCTGCTGTTGTTGCTAATCATTTCACTCAGACAGAAAACAAACAGTATATCAGTGAACTCCTTTCTAACCGTAATGACTTGTTTTATAAGGAGAGTGAATCAGAGTTTGTGCCTTTTGCTGATGATTTATGTTCATCTCACTCATGTCCTAACTTTTATCCAACACACACACTGTGCTGAATGAGTGTAGGCTTCTCACACACACACACACACACTGTGCTGAATGAGTGTAGGCTTCTCACACACACACACACACACACACACTGTGCTGAATGAGTGTAGGCTTCTCACACACACACACACACACACACAGAATGGCCTAGTGACTGCAGTCTGTTCTCTCTGTTTCAAAGAGCAACAGCAGAAGCGCGAGACACAACCAACTGTCATTATTTCTCTCTGCACCTGTCTCCCTCTTCCTCTCTCTCTCTCTCTCTCTCTCTGCACCCGTCTCCCTCTTCCTCTCTCTCTCTCTTTCTCTCTCTCTGCGCTCGTCTCTCGCTCTCTCTCTCTCTCTCTCTCTCTCTCTCTCTCTGCGCCCGTCTCTCTCTCTCTCTCTCTCTCTCTCTCTGCGCCCGTCTCTCTCTCTCTCTCTCTCTCTCTCTCTCTGCGCCCGTCTCTCTCTCTCTCTCTCTCTGCACCCGTCTCTCTCTCTCCCTCTGCGCCCGCCCGCCCGTCTCTCTCTCTCTCTCTCTCTCTGCGCCCCGCCCGCCCGTCTCTCTCTCTCTCTCTCTCTCTCTCTCTCTGCACCCGTCTCCCTCTTCCTCTCTCTCTCTCTCTCTCTCTCTGTGCCCGTCTCTCTCTCTCTCTCTCTCTCTCTCTCTCTCTCTCTCTCTCTCTGCGCCCGTCTCTCTCTCTCTCTCTCTCTCTCTCTCTGCGCCCGTCTCTTTCTCTCTCTCTCTCTCTCTCTCTGCGCCCGTCTCTCTCTCTCTCTCTCTCTCTCTCTCTCTCTGCACCCGTCTCTCTCTCTGCGCCCGCCCGCCCGTCTCTCTCTCTCTCTCTCTCTCTCTCTCTCTCTCTCTCGCTCTGCGGCCCGCCCGTCTCTCTCTCTCTCTCTCTCTCTCTGCGCCCGCCCCGCCCGTCTCTCTCTCTCTCTCTCTCTCTCTCTCTCTGCGCCCGCCCGTCTCTCTCTCTCTCTCTCTCTCTCTCTCTCTGCGCCCGCCCCGTCTCTCTCTCTCTCTCTCTCTCTCTCTCTCTCTCTCTGCGCCCGCCCGTCTCTCTCTCTCTCTGGGTGAGCGGGTGGTGGGGATGGGTAGTGTTTATGGTGGTAGGCGGGGTTAGGGTGGATGAGTGGGTGGTGGTAGGCGGGGTTAGGGTGGATGAGCGGGTGGTGGTAGGTGGGGTTAGGGTGGATGAGCGGGTGGTGGATGGGGGTTATGGTGGTAGGTGGGGGTTAGGGTGGATGAGCGGGTGGTGGTAGGCGGGGTTAGGGTGGATGAGTGGGTGGTGGTAGGCGGGGTTAGGGTGGATGAGTGGGTGGTGGTAGGCGGGGTTAGGGTGGATGAGCGGGTGGTGGTAGGCGGGGTTAGGGTGGATGAGCGGGTGGTGGATGGGGGTTATGGTGGTAGGTGGGGTTAGGGTGGATGAGCGGGTGGTGGTAGGCGGGGTTAGGGTGGATGAGCGGGTGGTGGTAGGCGGGGTTAGGGTGGATGAGTGGGTGGTGGTAGACGGGGTTAGGGTGGATGAGTGGGTGGTGGTAGACGGGGTTAGGGTGGATGAGTGGGTGGTGGTAGGCGGGGTTAGGGTGGATGAGCGGGTGGTGGTAGGCGGGGTTAGGGTGGATGAGTGGGTGGTGGTAGGCGGGGTTAGGGTGGATGAGCGGGTGGTGGATGGGGGTTATGGTGGTAGGTGGGGTTAGGGTGGATGAGCGGGTGGTGGTAGGCGGGGTTAGGGTGGATGAGTGGGTGGTGGTAGGTGGGGTTAGGGTGGGTGAGCGAGTGGTAGGCGGGGTTAGGGTGGGTGAGCGAGTGGTGGTTGGGGGTTATGGTGGTAGGCGGGGTTAGGGTGGGTGAGCGGGTGGTGGGGATGGGTGGGGGTTATGGTGGGTGAGCGGGTGGTGGTAGGCGGGGTTAGGGTGGGTGGGGGTTATGGTGGTAGGCGGGGTTAGGGTGGGTGAGCGAGTGGTGGTTGGGGGTTATGGTGGTGGGCGGGGTTAGGGTGGGTGAGTGGGTTATGGTGGTGGGCGGGGTTAGGGTGGGTGAGTGGGTGGTGGGGATGGGTGGGGGTTATGGTGGGTGAGCGGGTGGTGGTAGGCGGGGTTAGGGTGGGTGGGGGTTATGGTGGTAGGCGGGGTTAGGGTGGGTGAGTGGGCAGTGGTGGGCGGGGTTAGGGTGGGTGAGCGGGTGGTGGTGGGCGGGGTTAGGGTTAGGGTTAAGGATTTTTTCGGTAATGGGGAAGTCTAATGGATTTTGATTATCTTTAAAAGCCAGTTCTAGTGTTTCTAGTTGTTTGGTTATTTGATTTTGCTTACAGTTTGTGTCTGTTGCTACTTTATTAAATAGTGTTTGGAAATGGGTTTCCCATATTTCTCCATTTTGAATAGCCAATTCTTCATGTTCAGTTTTTTCAAGTTTTTCCAATTATCCCAAAATTGGTTTGTATTGATTGAGTTCTCCATTGTTGTCAGTTGTTTTTGGGTATATTGTGCTTTTTTGGTTCTGAGTGTTTGTTTGTATTGTTTTAGTGTTTCACAGTAAAGAAGGCGAATCTCTGTATTATTTGGATCTCTGTGTTTCTGAGGTGTTTGCGAATCGCCATGCAGTCTTGATCAAACCAATTTTTGTCATTCTTGGGTATGTGATTTTGTCCAGTTTTTGTTTTCAGTTTTGTCTGTTTAGCTGTTTTTTTCAAATATATTATTTAAATCTTTCACAGCTAAATTGATGCCTTCTTTGTTGTGATTATAGGTGGTGTTAAGAAATTTCTCTAACAACAATTGTATTGCTGCTTATTGCTTTCTGCTTCTCCTCTGTGCTGTTTTCAGTCCATCTGTATGGTCTCCTAATGTGGTACAGCTTACTGGACTGAGTGCGAATGTTAGCTTTAGTTCTTTTGAGATACACAGTGATTTGGCTGTGATCAGACAGAGGGGTTAGTTCTTTGACAGTGAATGCTCTGAGAGATGGAGGATCTATGTCTGTTATCATATAATCTACGGTACTATTCCCAAGAGGTGAGCAAAAGGTGCATCTTCCTAAAGTGTCCCCTTGTATCCTACCGTTGACGATGTACAGACCCAGACTTCTACAGATCTGCAGGAGATCTTTCCCATTTCTATTGACAATGTGGTCATGGTTATTTCTCTCTCTCTGCGCCTGTCTCTCTCTCTCTCTCTGCGCCCATCTCTCTCTCACACACACAGACCCCTTCTCTGTCTCACTACATATACAGTGTTGTTAGTAAGATCCTGAAACGGCATCCATGTGAGTTTTAATTCCGGATCATCTCCATAGAGACCACGACACTATTCACTTCACCTCTCTGTCTCCTAACGTCCTCATCATCATCATCTTCAGAGCCGCTCGTCTTTCTGTCCTCTCAGTGGCTAACCAAAGAAGAGGAGATAAATCAGGGCGGAATCAGGGCGGAATCAGCTTTAGGTGTACAGCTCGACACATACTGACACGGAGACACGCGCTATCACACAGTCTGTTACAGAATTCACAACACGCTTTACTGTACAGGATCTCATACAGCGTGAGGAGGAATTATATTAAAACAGCACTGAAATCACACAGTTAAATGAGATTAAATAGCTAAACTGACCTCTGTACTGTGTTTGACAAACTGGACTCGATTTCAGGAACAGACTGATTCAATCTCCATCAATCATCAAGACAGGATATTTATTCCAGCTGACTGCTATCACACTGTAACATTCCCACATCGCTCACTGGACAAGCAGAGCAAATAAAGCCACTTTAATCCAAGAGATAAAACAGAGATGCTGAGTGCAAACTTCATTAAACGACAGTAAAATACAACTTCATCAGAAAAATAAACTTTGTGAGACTGAAAACGTCTGGGACAAAAGCCCCCGTTAATCAGGACAATTTGTGATTACTGTTTTGACCAATCAGTGAACCAACGGTACTTAGTAACAGGACCATTCCCTCGGTAACATATCTGTCTCTGTCCGCCTCTAGCGCTTCTGTCTCTCTCTGTTTCCCTGTCTCTCTTTCTGTCTCTCTCGCTCCATCTCCTCTGTGTGTGTGTCTCTCTCTCTCTACTCTGTCTCTCTCTCCTCTGTTTCTCTCATGGTCTCTCTTGCTTTCTTTTTCCATCTCTCTGTGTCTCTTCCTGTCTCTCTTGTCTCTCTCTGCAGTGTGTGAGACAGTGTTAAAGCGTG
Organism: Pangasianodon hypophthalmus; assembly: GCF_027358585.1. Lineage (NCBI taxonomy): Eukaryota > Metazoa > Chordata > Actinopteri > Siluriformes > Pangasiidae > Pangasianodon > Pangasianodon hypophthalmus. The sequence continues at coordinate 141,103 of NC_069717.1, forward strand.
TTGGTGTTACAGATGGCCAACTGAGTCTGTCAGAGTGCTGATGGTGAATTCAGTTCCACACAAACCCACACTGTACCGAGTTAAAACAGGACGTCAGAGACCCGATTTAACCCGCTGTAGGTGGAACATTAGGGCACGAATATGTGGTTTCACACGCAGTATGATGTGGCACAAACATTAAACTAGCTAATGTCCAGACAAACAAGCGCAACAAGTTTGTATCCCCCAATTGGTTTCTGGTTAATGTCTCAAGTCTTATCCTTCTTCTTACTTATGTGTATACCTGAGACAGCCTTAGAATCACTTCAAATAAGAACAAAGCTACTGGAGAAAAAGACATTTGCTGTGACCTTCACCCTGCTGGTTACCATAATTCTTTTGTATTGGAATTTCCCATTTGGGAAAATCTTATTTCTTATATAAATCCTGTTTAATCGCTTGATTGAGAGATATCATGCTAACAGGAATCTCGGGCAGAGGCACAGAAACACAACACAAACACCACCTTGTGACAGAGACATAAAAAAAAAAACAACTGCGCTCTATTTAATCCGGTTAAATAAACTGATAGTGTAGTATTAAACTTGTAATGCTAATATATTCACAGGGGGGAGTGAATGACCAGCGCTCTCTCCCACCCTCAATACCACAACTGAGGTCAGACCCTTGAGCAAGGCACCGAACCCCCAACTGCTCCCCGGCCCTGCACACTGCTCCGGGTGTGTGTTCACGGTGTGTGTGTGTGTGTGTGTGTGTGCACTTGGATGGGTTAAATGCAGAGCACGAATTCCGAGTATGGGTCACCACACTTGGCCACAAGTCACTTCACTTTTTTCACTCACTTTATTGGTTAATGTTGCTAAAACTCAATCAGAACTCAGTTAAAATGTTTTATTACCAAGTTAGTGATTACTAACATAGTTAAAAGCATTAAGTTAGTTAAGAGCTTTTAAAATGAAGTCATTGATTCGTTAAAAAAACCTGACCTTGACCCCTGTCAGCTGTCCTACTACAGACCAATATCAAAGCTCCCCTTTATCTCCAAGATCCTAGAAAAGGTTGTAGCACAGCAGCTATGCTCATACTTACATAGGAATAACATTCATGAAATGTATCAGTCAGGATTTAGGCCTCATCATAGCACAGAGACAGCGCTGGTTAAAGTGGTAAATGACTTACTACTGACCAGAGTCCTCGCTAGAACCAGAAGATATGACCACATCACCCCTATCTTATCCACACTGCATTGGCTCCCAATCAAATTTCGTATTGATTATAAAATACTACTATTGACCTATAAAGCACTAAATGGTCTCGCGCCACAGTACCTGAGCGAACTTTTGGTCTTTTATGATCCGCCACGCCTACTCAGATCAAAAGGTGCAGGCTATTTGTTGGTACCTCGAATAATGCATGCTACAGCTGGGGGTAGAGCTTTCTCTTACAAACCCCACAGTTATGGAACAGCCTTCCACTTAGTGTTCGGGGCTCAGACACAGTCTCAGTGTTTAAGTCTCGGCTGAAAACATATTTGTTTAGTCAAGCCTTTAGTGAATAGTTTTCTTAGGTACAGGGGCAGGTCTGGAGGGTTTCACAGGCATAGAGTGTTGTGGTGAACTGGGATGTTTGGATGCTGTCGCCCCCCCACTCTCACATGTTCACTCAGGTGTGTTGATGGTGGAGTGGCTGGAGCTTTATGTCCCAGGACGCCTTCATGTCTGTGTTAGCTTCTGGCTCTCCCTTTTAGTTACGCTGTCATAGCTAGTCTTGCCGGAGTCCCTGCTTGCATTGTCCTTAACCATTACAGGACAGTTAGCGTACCTAATAATCTGTGTTTCTCTTTCTGCTGAGGATGACCCCACATGGACAGCCTAAAGATCATCATGAGATTACTGTGGATGGAACCACACAGAAACCGTGAAGATGGCTGTGGATCTTCTTCCTTGGACAGCTTTAGGGCTGCAAAAACAGTTTTGCACTCGAGTCTCCACCAAAGAACAGTTAATAACTTCAACACGATAGACTTCAAGTAAAAACTACAATGATTTCAGAAATGACTCTGATGCTGATGTTCATAAGTTGCTCACAGGTTCCTGGTTACGTAACTGCACTATTTGCCTCTACAGTCCTCAGTTATAGAAGGGAATGATTTATAATCAGGTGTCACGCAGATGAGGCTGAGTTCCCTTTAAGTCTAAATTTACACATTCAACACTTCTATCCAATTTATATATTTCTGTAAAGTGTTAAAAAGTGTTTATTGTGTGGTGTTTAAACTAAACTGAGTGTTTATTGTGGAGTGTTTAAACTAAACTCAGTGTTTATTGTGTGGTGTTTAAACTAAACTCAGTGTTTATTGTGTGGTGTTTAAACTAAACTCAGTGTTTATTGTGTGGTGTTTAAACTAAACTCAGTGTTTATTGTGTGGTGTTTAAACTAAACTGAGTGTTTATTGTGTGGTGTTTAAACTAAACTGAGTGTTTATTGTGTGGTGTTTAAACTAAACTGAGTGTTTATTGTGGAGTGTTTAAACTAAACTGAGTGTTTATTGTGGAGTGTTTAAACTAAACTCAGTGTTTATTGTGGAGTGTTTAAACTAAACTGAGTGTTTATTGTGTGGTGTTTAAACTAAACTGAGTGTTTATTGTGGAGTGTTTAAACTAAACTCAGTGTTTATTGTGGAGTGTTTAAACTAAACTGAGTGTTTATTGTGTGGTGTTTAAACTAAACTGAGTGTTTATTGTGTGGTGTTTAAACTAAACTCAGTGTTTATTGTGTGGTGTTTAAACTAAACTCAATGTTTATTGTGTGGTGTTTAAACTAAACTCAGTGTTTATTGTGTGGTGTTTAAACTAAACTCAGTGTTTATTGTGTGGTGTTTAAACTAAACTCAGTGTTTATTGTGTGGTGTTTAAACTAAACTCAGTGTTTATTGTGTGGTGTTTAAACTAAACTCAGTGTTTATTGTGTGTGTTTAAACTAAACTCAGTGTTTTATTGTGTGGTGTTTAAACTAAACTGAGTGTTTATTGTGTGGTGTTTAAACTAAACTGAGTGTTTATTGTGGAGTGTTTAAACTAAACTGAGTGTTTATTGTGGAGTGTTTAAACTAAACTCAGTGTTTATTGTGGAGTGTTTAAAACTAAACTGAGTGTTTATTGTGTGGTGTTTAAACTAAACTGAGTGTTTATTGTGGAGTGTTTAAACTAAACTGAGTGTTTATTGTGTGGTGTTTAAACTAAACTGAGTGTTTATTGTGGAGTGTTTAAACTAAACTCAGTGTTTATTGTGTGGTGTTTAAACTAAACTGAGTGTTTATTGTGGAGTGTTTAAACTAAACTCAGTGTTTATTGTGTGGTGTTTAAACTAAACTGTGTTTATTGTGTGGTGTTTAAACTAAACTCAGTGTTTATTGTGGAGTGTTTAAACTAAACTCAGTGTTTATTGTGTGGTGTTTAAACTAAACTCAGTGTTTATTGTGTGGTGTTTAAACTAAACTGAGTGTTTATTGTGTGGTGTTTAAACTAAACTCAGTGTTTATTGTGTGGTGTTTAAACTAAACTCAGTGTTTATTGTGGAGTGCTTAAACTAAACTCAGTGTTTATTGTGGAGTGTTTAAACTAAACTGAGTGTTTATTGTGTGGTGTTTAAACTAAACTGAGTGTTTATTGTGTGGTGTTTAAACTAAACTCAGTGTTTATTGTGGAGTGTTTAAACTAAACTCAGTGTTTATTGTGGAGTGCTTAAACTAAACTCAGTGTTTATTGTGGAGTGTTTAAACTAAACTCAGTGTTTATTGTGGAGTGTTTAAACTAAACTCAGTGTTTATTGTGTGGTGTTTAAACTAAACTGAGTGTTTATTGTGGAGTGTTTAAACTAAACTGAGTGTTTATTGTGTGGTGTTTAAACTAAACTGAGTGTTTATTGTGTGGTGTTTAAACTAAACTCAGTGTTTATTGTGTGGTGTTTAAACTAAACTCAGTGTTTATTGTGTGGTGTTTAAACTAAACTCAGTGTTTATTGTGGAGTGTTTAAACTAAACTGAGTGTTTATTGTGTGGTGTTTAAACTAAACTGAGTGTTTATTGTGTGGTGTTTAAACTAAACTGAGTGTTTATTGTGTGGTGTTTAAACTAAACTGAGTGTTTATTGTGTGGTGTTTAAACTAAACTCAGTGTTTATTGTGGAGTGTTTAAACTAAACTGAGTGTTTATTGTGTGGTGTTTAAACTAAACTGAGTGTTTATTGTGTGGTGTTTAAACTAAACTGAGTGTTTATTGTGTGGTGTTTAAACTAAACTGTGTTTATTGTGTGGTGTTTAAACTAAACTGTGTTTATTGTGTGGTGTTTAAACTAAACTCAGTGTTTATTGTGGAGTGTTTAAACTAAACTCAGTGTTTATTGTGGAGTGCTTAAACTAAACTCAGTGTTTATTGTGGAGTGTTTAAACTAAACTCAGTGTTTATTGTGGAGTGTTTAAACTAAACTGAGTGTTTATTGTGGAGTGTTTAAACTAAACTCAGTGTTTATTGTGTGGTGTTTAAACTAAACTGAGTGTTTATTGTGTGGTGTTTAAACTAAACTCAGTGTTTATTGTGGAGTGTTTAAACTAAACTCAGTGTTTATTGTGGAGTGCTTAAACTAAACTCAGTGTTTATTGTGGAGTGCTTAAACTAAACTCAGTGTTTATTGTGGAGTGTTTAAACTAAACTCAGTGTTTATTGTGTGGTGTTTAAACTAAACTGAGTGTTTATTGTGGAGTGTTTAAACTAAACTGAGTGTTTATTGTGTGGTGTTTAAACTAAACTGAGTGTTTATTGTGTGGTGTTTAAACTAAACTCAGTGTTTATTGTGTGGTGTTTAAACTAAACTCAGTGTTTATTGTGTGGTGTTTAAACTAAACTCAGTGTTTATTGTGGAGTGTTTAAACTAAACTGAGTGTTTATTGTGTGGTGTTTAAACTAAACTGAGTGTTTATTGTGTGGTGTTTAAACTAAACTGAGTGTTTATTGTGTGGTGTTTAAACTAAACTGAGTGTTTATTGTGGAGTGTTTAAACTAAACTGAGTGTTTATTGTGGAGTGTTTAAACTAAACTCAGTGTTTATTGTGTGGTGTTTAAACTAAACTCAGTGTTTATTGTGGAGTGTTTAAACTAAACTGAGTGTTTATTGTGTGGTGTTTAAACTAAACTCAGTGTTTATTGTGTGGTGTTTAAACTAAACTCAGTGTTTATTGTGGAGTGTTTAAACTAAACTCAGTGTTTATTGTGGAGTGTTTAAACTAAACTCAGTGTTTATTGTGTGGTGTTTAAACTAAACTCAGTGTTTATTGTGTGGTGTTTAAACTAAACTGAGTGTTTATTGTGTGGTGTTTAAACTAAACTCAGTGTTTATTGTGTGGTGTTTAAACTAAACTGAGTGTTTATTGTGGAGTGTTTAAACTAAACTCAGTGTTTATTGTGTGGTGTTTAAACTAAACTCAGTGTTTATTGTGTGGTGTTTAAACTAAACTGAGTGTTTATTGTGTGGTGTTTAAACTAAACTCAGTGTTTATTGTGTGGTGTTTAAACTAAACTCAGTGTTTATTGTGGAGTGTTTAAACTAAACTCAGTGTTTATTGTGGAGTGTTTAAACTAAACTGAGTGTTTATTGTGGAGTGTTTAAACTAAACTGAGTGTTTATTGTGGAGTGTTTAAACTAAACTCAGTGTTTATTGTGTGGTGTTTAAACTAAACTCAGTGTTTATTGTGTGGTGTTTAAACTAAACTGAGTGTTTATTGTGTGGTGTTTAAACTAAACTCAGTGTTTATTGTGTGGTGTTTAAACTAAACTCAGTGTTTATTGTGGAGTGTTTAAACTAAACTCAGTGTTTATTGTGTGGTGTTTAAACTAAACTGAGTGTTTATTGTGGAGTGTTTAAACTAAACTGAGTGTTTATTGTGGAGTGTTTAAACTAAACTCAGTGTTTATTGTGGAGTGTTTAAACTAAACTCAGTGTTTATTGTGTGGTGTTTAAACTAAACTCAGTGTTTATTGTGTGGTGTTTAAACTAAACTCAGTGTTTATTGTGGAGTGTTTAAACTAAACTGAGTGTTTATTGTGTGGTGTTTAAACTAAACTCAGTGTTTATTGTGGAGTGTTTAAACTAAACTCAGTGTTTATTGTGGAGTGTTTAAACTAAACTGAGTGTTTATTGTGGAGTGTTTAAACTAAACTCAGTGTTTATTGTGTGGTGTTTAAACTAAACTGAGTGTTTATTGTGTGGTGTTTAAACTAAACTGAGTGTTTATTGTGTGGTGTTTAAACTAAACTCAGTGTTTATTGTGGAGTGTTTAAACTAAACTCAGTGTTTATTGTGGAGTGCTTAAACTAAACTCAGTGTTTATTGTGGAGTGTTTAAACTAAACTCAGTGTTTATTGTGGAGTGTTTAAACTAAACTCAGTGTTTATTGTGGAGTGTTTAAACTAAACTCAGTGTTTATTGTGTGGTGTTTAAACTAAACTGAGTGTTTATTGTGGAGTGTTTAAACTAAACTGAGTGTTTATTGTGTGGTGTTTAAACTAAACTGAGTGTTTATTGTGTGGTGTTTAAACTAAACTCAGTGTTTATTGTGTGGTGTTTAAACTAAACTCAGTGTTTATTGTGTGGTGTTTAAACTAAACTCAGTGTTTATTGTGGAGTGTTTAAACTAAACTGAGTGTTTATTGTGTGGTGTTTAAACTAAACTGAGTGTTTATTGTGTGGTGTTTAAACTAAACTGAGTGTTTATTGTGTGGTGTTTAAACTAAACTGAGTGTTTATTGTGGAGTGTTTAAACTAAACTGAGTGTTTATTGTGGAGTGTTTAAACTAAACTGAGTGTTTATTGTGGAGTGTTTAAACTAAACTCAGTGTTTATTGTGTGGTGTTTAAACTAAACTGAGTGTTTATTGTGGAGTGTTTAAACTAAACTGAGTGTTTATTGTGTAGTGTTTAAACTAAACTCAGTGTTTATTGTGGAGTGTTTAAACTAAACTGAGTGTTTATTGTGGAGTGTTTAAACTAAACTCAGTGTTTATTGTGGAGTGTTTAAACTAAACTCAGTGTTTATTGTGTGGTGTTTAAACTAAACTCAGTGTTTATTGTGTGGTGTTTAAACTAAACTCAGTGTTTATTGTGTGGTGTTTAAACTAAACTCAGTGTTTATTGTGTGGTGTTTAAACTAAACTCAGTGTTTATTGTGGAGTGTTTAAACTAAACTCAGTGTTTATTGTGTGGTGTTTAAACTAAACTGAGTGTTTATTGTGGAGTGTTTAAACTAAACTGAGTGTTTATTGTGGAGTGTTTAAACTAAACTCAGTGTTTATTGTGGAGTGTTTAAACTAAACTCAGTGTTTATTGTGTGGTGTTTAAACTAAACTCAGTGTTTATTGTGTGGTGTTTAAACTAAACTCAGTGTTTATTGTGGAGTGTTTAAACTAAACTGAGTGTTTATTGTGTGGTGTTTAAACTAAACTGAGTGTTTATTGTGTGGTGTTTAAACTAAACTGAGTGTTTATTGTGTAGTGTTTAAACTAAACTCAGTGTTTATTGTGGAGTGTTTAAACTAAACTCAGTGTTTATTGTGGAGTGTTTAAACTAAACTGAGTGTTTATTGTGGAGTGTTTAAACTAAACTCAGAGTTTATTGTGTGGTGTTTAAACTAAACTCAGTGTTTATTGTGTGGTGTTTAAACTAAACTGAGTGTTTATTGTGTAGTGTTTAAACTAAACTCAGTGTTTATTGTGGAGTGTTTAAACTAAACTCAGTGTTTATTGTGGAGTGTTTAAACTAAACTGAGTGTTTATTGTGGAGTGTTTAAACTAAACTGAGTGTTTATTGTGTGGTGTTTAAACTAAACTCAGTGTTTATTGTGTGGTGTTTAAACTAAACTCAGTGTTTATTGTGGAGTGTTTAAACTAAACTCAGTGTTTATTGTGGAGTGTTTAAACTAAACTCAGTGTTTATTGTGTGGTGTTTAAACTAAACTCAGTGTTTATTGTGTGATGTTTAAACTAAACTGAGTGTTTATTGTGTGGTGTTTAAACTAAACTCAGAGTTTATTGTGTGGTGTTTAAACTAAACTCAGTGTTTATTGTGGAGTGTTTAAACTAAACTCAGTGTTTATTGTGTGGTGTTTAAACTAAACTCAGTGTTTATTGTGGAGTGTTTAAACTAAACTCAGTGTTTATTGTGGAGTGTTTAAACTAAACTCAGTGTTTACTGTGGAGTGTTTAAACTAAACTCAGTGTTTATTGTGGAGTGTTTAAACTAAACTGAGTGTTTATTGTGTGGTGTTTAAACTAAACTGAGTGTTTATTGTGGAGTGTTTAAACTAAACTCAGTGTTTATTGTGTGGTGTTTAAACTAAACTCAGTGTTTATTGTGGAGTGTTTAAACTAAACTCAGTGTTTATTGTGGAGTGTTTAAACTAAACTCAGTGTTTACTGTGTGGTGTTTAAACTAAACTGAGTGTTTATTGTGGAGTGTTTAAACTAAACTCAGTGTTTACTGTGTGGTGTTTATAGAGAGAATATAAATCTCTTACCGCAGTAGGACGGAGAAAGTGGAGTTTTCCTTGCCATCGCTGTCGGGGTTAAAAACCTCCTCCGGTGTTTTTCTCGGGGTTTTAAAGCTTTTCTCTGTTTTTCTGCGAAGCCGCTGCTTTTTCTCTGCGAGTCTGACCGCCGCTTTAAAGCGTGTGTGTGTGTGTGTGTGTGTGTGTGTGCGCTCCGAGGGCGGAGCAACATGGCGGCGTCACAGCTTCACCTCTCTGTCCCGAGACCTCCCACTTTGACCCACTTCCGGTTTCTCATTTCCGCTAGAGGGCGCGAGAGACCGTAGGAGATAAATGGACGACCTGCGGAGTCTAAAATCACTATAAATTTTATGAATTTTTATTATTTATGATAATAATAATTAATGATTTTAGATGATATATGTTTTTATTTTCTCAACTCGAAATATTTCCATATTGAGCTCGTGATGATTCTCAGCCACGTGAGTTTAAATAAAATGTAAATAATTAACACTGTGAATTAGTCTTTATAATAATAATAACAACAATAATAACAATAATAATAACAACAACAACAACAATAATAATAATAATAATAATAATAACAATAATAACAACAACAACAATAATAATAATAATAATAACAATAATAATAACAATAATAATAATAATAACAATAATAATAATAACAATAATAATAATAATGACATTATTAGTTTCAGTAAAAGCAATACAGATAGTAATAAATATTTATTATCTTTAGTTTTACAGTTTAATATAATTTAGATATTTATTTCAGTTTACTGTTTTAATTTTGTAATAATTTTAGTTTTCTCATATCAATAACAATAAATAATAATAAATCTAACAGAATTCGCTGCTTTTTACAAAAAAAAAATGTTCAGACGCTGCCACCTATCGGCCATTAGCGTTAGCGTTAGCATTAGCATTAGCATTGTCACTTCCTGTGTTTACAGCCGTAGCTCGGATAGCTAGCGGCTAACAAGGGAGCGGTTTCGTTTTTTTACGTAAGTGATTTATTACTTTAAAACTGGTTTTTAAATGCACAGAGAGCTCCAGATATAAACTCTAATCTTATTACACTCACATTATCATTCATCATTAATGTCTTATCGCTAATAATGCTAATGTTCTCATAATTCGCTAAACATTTTGGCGAAGCGTTGGGAGTGTTCCAATTCACTCCGATCTCCCTGCTTAAGTGCACTACAGCGTGTGTGACGTAACGCCCACTACTCACTATTTAGTGCACTACAGCTACAGGAGGAGGAATATTTGGCACTGAGCCCGAGTTTAGCGACAATAACCCGATCATAAACAACAACTTTTAATCTCAATAAACTTTATTATAGATCATTTTAAAATCTAGATTTTCTGTTTATTCGCTAATCTTAAATTATATTAAATAATCTTAAATTAAATGGCTTCAATTCTCAAAGATCTGGTAAATAATACATTATAATTTATTTGATGAAGTTTATTAAATGTTTTTGTAAGAGTTTTGTGTTATTTCAGTCTTTTAAGCTCACAGATCAGTGTTTATTAAGGATTAGATTCTAATCTGTAAATAGTGTAAATGTGAAACTGGGATGAGTGAAGGACAGTGATGAGAGGATGATGGTGATGAGTGAAGGGCGATGATGAGAGGATGATGGTGATGAGTGAAGGGCGGTGATGAGAGGATGATGGTGATGAGTGAAGGGCGGTGATGAGAGGATGACGGTGATGAGTGAAGGACAGTGATGAGAGGATGACGGCGATGAGTGAAGGACAGTGATGAGAGGATGATGGTGATGAGTGAAGGACAGTGATGAGAGGATGATGGTGATGAGTGAAGGGCGGTGATGAGAGGATGATGGTGATGAGTGAAGGGCGGTGATGAGAGGATGATGGTGATGAGTGAAGGGCGGTGATGAGAGGATGACGGTGATGAGTGAAGGGCGGTGATGAGAGGATGATGGTGATGAGTGAAGGACGGTGATGAGAGGATGACGGCGATGAGTGAAGGACAGTGATGAGAGGATGATGGTGATGAGTGAAGGACAGTGATGAGAGGATGATGGTGATGAGTGAAGGACAGTGATGAGAGGATGATGGTGATGAGTGAAGGGCGGTGATGAGAGGATGATGGTGATGAGTGAAGGGCGGTGATGAGAGGATGATGGTGATGAGTGAAGGGCGGTGATGAGAGGATGACGGTGATGAGTGAAGGACAGTGATGAGAGGATGATGGTGATGAGTGAAGGACGGTGATGAGAGAAGGACAGTGATGAGAGGATGACGGTGATGAGTGAAGGACAGTGATGAGAGGATGACGGTGATGAGTGAAGGACAGTGATGAGAGGATGGCGGTGATGAGTGAAGGACAGTGATGAGAGGATGATGGTGATGAGTGAAGGACGGTGATGAGTGAAGGACAGTGATGAGAGGATGACGGTGATGAGTGAAGGACAGTGATGAGAGGATGACGGTGATGAGTGAAGGACGGTGATGAGAGGATGGCGGTGATGAGTGAAGGGCAGTGATGAGAGGATGATGGTGATGAGTGAAGGACAGTGATGAGAGGATGATGGTGATGAGTGAAAGGCGGTGATGAGAGGATGATGGTGATGAGTGAAGGACAGTGATGAGAGGATCATGGTGATGAGTGAAGGACAGTGATGAGAGGATGATGGTGACGAGTGAAAGGCGGTGATGAGAGGATGGCGATGATGAGAGGATGATGGTGATGAGTGAAGGACAGTGATGAGAGGATGATGGTGATGAGTGAAGGACGGTGATGAGAGGATGACGGCGATGAGTGAAGGACAGTGATGAGAGGATGATGGTGATGAGTGAAAGGCGGTGATGAGAGGATGATGGTGATGAGTGAAGGGCGGTGATGAGAGGATGGCGATGATGAGAGGATGATGGTGATGAGAGGATGATGGTGATGAGTGAAGGACGGTGATGAGAGGATGATGGTGATGAGTGAAGGACGGTGATGAGAGGATGATGGTGATGAGTGAAAGGCGGTGATGAGAGGATGGCGATGATGAGAGGATGATGGTGATGAGTGAAGGACAGTGATGAGAGGATGATGGTGATGAGTGAAGGACGGTGATGAGAGGATGGCGATGATGAGAGGATGATGGTGATGAGTGAAGGACAGTGATGAGAGGATGATGGTGATGAGTGAAGGACGGTGATGAGAGGATGATGGTGATGAGTGAAAGGCGGTGATGAGAGGATGGCGATGATGAGAGGATGATGGTGATGAGTGAAGGACAGTGATGAGAGGATGATGGTGATGAGTGAAGGACGGTGATGAGAGGATGGCGATGATGAGAGGATGATGGTGATGAGTGAAGGACGGTGATGAGAGGATGATGGTGATGAGTGAAAGGCGGTGATGAGTGAAGGACAGTGATGAGAGGATGATGGTGATGAGTGAAGGACGGTGATGAGAGGATGATGGTGATGAGTGAAGGACGGTGATGAGAGGATGATGGTGATGAGTGAAGGACGGTGATGAGAGGATGGCGATGATGAGAGGATGACGGTGATGAGTGAAGGACAGTGATGAGAGGATCATGGTGATGAGTGAAGGACAGTGATGAGAGGATGATGGTGATGAGTGAAGGACAGTGATGAGAGGATGATGGTGATGAGTGAAGGACAGTGATGAGAGGATGATGGTGATGAGTGAAAGGCGGTGATGAGAGGATGGCGATGATGAGAGGATGACGGTGATGAGTGAAGGACAGTGATGAGAGGATCATGGTGATGAGTGAAGGACAGTGATGAGAGGATGATGGTGATGAGTGAAAGGCGGTGATGAGAGGATAGTGAAGGACAGTGATGAGTGAAGGACAGTGATGAGAGGATGATGGTGATGAGTGAAGGACGGTGATGAGAGGATGATGGTGATGAGTGAAAGGCGGTGATGAGAGGATGGCGATGATGAGAGGATGATGGTGATGAGTGAAGGACAGTGATGAGAGGATGATGGTGATGAGTGAAGGACAGTGATGAGAGGATGGCGATGATGAGAGGATGACGGTGATGAGTGAAGGACAGTGATGAGAGGATGACGGTGATGAGTGGATGACGGCGATGAGTGAAGGACGGTGATGAGAGGATGATGGTGATGAGTGAAGGACGGTGATGAGAGGATGATGGTGATGAGTGAAAGGCGGTGATGAGAGGATGGCGATGATGAGAGGATGATGGTGATGAGTGAAAGGTGGTGATCAGAGGATGGCGATGATGAGAGGATGATGGTGATGAGTGAAGGACGGTGATGAGAGGATGATGGTGATGAGTGAAGGGCGGTGATGAGAGGATGACGGCGATGAGTGAAGGGCGGTGATGAGAGGATGATGGTGATGAGTGAAGGACAGTGATGAGTGAAGGACGGTGATGAGAGGATGACGGCGATGAGTGAAGGACGGTGATGAGAGGATGATGGTGATGAGTGAAGGGCGGTGATGAGAGGATGATGGTGATGAGTGAAGGACGGTGATGAGAGAAGGATGGTGATGAGAGGATGGCGGTGATGAGTGAAGGGCAGTGATGAGAGGATGATGGTGATGAGAGGATGATGGTGATGAGAGGATGATGGTGATGAGTGAAGGGCGGTGATAAGAGGATGATGGTGATGAGAGGATGATGGTGATGAGTGAAGGACGGTGATGAGAGGATGATGGTGATGAGTGAAGGACGGTGATGAGAGAAGGATGGTGATGAGAGGATGGCGGTGATGAGTGAAGGGCAGTGATGAGAGGATGGCGGTGATGAGAGGATGATGGTGATGAGAGGATGATGGTGATGAGTGAAGGACGGTGATGAGAGGATGATGGTGATGAGTGAAGGGCAGTGATGAGAGGATGATGGTGATGAGAGGATGATGGTGATGAGAGGATGACGGTGATGAGAGGATGATGGTGATGAGAGGATGATGGTGATGAGAGGATGACGGTGATGAGAGGATGATGGTGATGAGTGAAGGACGGTGATGAGTGAAGGACGGTGATGAGAGGATGACGGCGATGAGTGAAGGACAGTGATGAGTGAAGGACGGTGATGAGAGGATGACGGCGATGAGAGGATGACGGCGATGAGTGAAGGACAGTGATGAGTGAAGGACGGTGATGAGAGGATGGCGGTGATGAGAGGATGATGGTGATGAGAGGATGATGGTGATGAGTGAAGGACGGTGATGAGAGGATGATGGTGATGAGTGAAGGGCGGTGATGAGAGGATGATGGTGATGAGAGGATGATGGTGATGAGTGAAGGGCGGTGATGAGAGGATGATGGTGATGAGAGGATGATGGTGATGAGAGGATGACGGTGATGAGTGAAGGGCAGTGATGAGAGGATGATGGTGATGAGAGGATGATGGTGATGAGAGGATGATGGTGATGAGTGAATGATGTGTCTGTGGTCAGGTTTTCTCTCAGCAGGAACTCTACACTAACACGTGACCTTCTTTCACTGTGCAGGTGCTGGAGCTCCAGTTGCTGTTAAAGGCTGTGAGAGATGTTGAGCAGTAAAAGTGACCAGGAGATCAGCTGGATGCTGGATGATTACGGGATTAAACACGGCCCTGTGGTCGGTGAGTCTCGGTATACTCCACTCTGATGTGATGTGTAGGGTTTATTTTTGGTGTGTGTGACGTGAGGATTGTGATTCAGGTTCCACCAGATCTCTGTATGAGAAGAAGCTGAGAGACGTGATGGCTAAGGAGAGGAAGGTGAGAGGAGCATCAGAGCGGGCGGTCTACAGAGAACAGCGTATGTCCTGTGGGGGAATAATAAACTATTAATAATGATAATAATAATAATATATATATATTTTTAATTATTATTATTATTCTGTTTGCAGTCTCTTGATGATGTCAAATATTAAATAATTATTTTGTTGTTTTTCTCTACAGAGGACGTGTACATGCACCAGCGCAGACCAGTGAGTCTTTACTAAACCTGTTATTTCATTGATAAGTGTATAAATGTATATTAAATAGCAGTTATTAAACACTCGTGTATGTGTTACAGCAGTTATTAACCACTTATTGGTGTGTGTTATACAGCAGTGATTATACAGTCTTTTCTCATTTCTCTAGTGGGGACATGACGCTTTCAGCAGCCGGTAACTGGCTTTCATTTATACTTCTGTTTTGTTGTTAAAGTTTTGAAAATGACCGTGTCATTACCGTTACTGCCGTTCACTGTCATTACCGTTACTGCTGTTCACTGTCATTACCGTTACTGCTGTTCACTGTCATTACCGTTACTGCTGTTCACTGTCATTACCGTTACTGCCGTTCACTTTCATTACCGTTACTGCCGTTCACTGTCATTACCGTTACTGCCGTTCACTGTCATTACCGTTACTGCCGTTCACTGTCATTACCGTTACTGCCGTTCAGTGTCATTACCGTTACTGCCGTTCACTGTCATTACCGTTACTGCCGTTCAGTGTCATTACCGTTACTGCCGTTCACTTTCATTACCGTTACTGCCGTTCACTGTCATTACCGTTACTGCCGTTCAGTGTCATTACCGTTACTGCCGTTCAGTGTCATTACCGTTACTGCCGTTCAGTGTCATTACCGTTACTGCCGTTCACTGTCATTACCGTTACTGCCGTTCACTGTCATTACCGTTACTGCCGTTCAGTGTCATTACCGTTGCTGCCGTTCACTGTCATTACCGTTACTGCCGTTCAGTGTCATTACCGTTACTGCCGTTCAGTGTCATTACCGTTACTGCCGTTCACTGTCATTACCGTTACTGCCGTTCAGTGTCATTACCGTTACTGCTGTTCAGTGTCATTACTGTTACTGCCGTTCAGTGTCATTACCGTTACTGCCGTTCAGTGTCATTACCGTTACTGCCGTTCACTTTCATTACCGTTACTGCCGTTCAGTGTCATTACCGTTACTGCCGTTCAGTGTCATTACCGTTACTGCCGTTCACTGTCATTACCGTTACTGCCGTTCAGTGTCATTACCGTTACTGCCGTTCACTGTCATTACCGTTACTGCCGTTCAGTGTCATTACCGTTACTGCCGTTCAGTGTCATTACCGTTACTGCCGTTCACTGTCATTACCGTTACTGCTGTTCAGTGTCATTACCGTTACTGCCGTTCACTGTCATTACCGTTACTGCTGTTCACTGTCATTACCGTTACTGCCGTTCAGTGTCATTACCGTTACTGCCGTTCACTGTCATTACCGTTACTGCTGTTCACTGTCATTACCGTTACTGCCGTTCAGTGTCATTACCGTTACTGCCGTTCAGTGTCATTACCGTTACTGCTGTTCACTGTCATTACCGTTACTGCTGTTCACTGTCATTACCGTTACTGCCGTTCAGTGTCATTACCGTTACTGCCGTTCAGTGTCATTACCGTTACTGCCGTTCACTGTCATTACCGTTACTGCCGTTCACTGTCATTACCGTTACTGCCGTTCACTGTCATTACCGTTACTGCCGTTCAGTGTCATTACCGTTACTGCCGTTCAGTGTCATTACCGTTACTGCCGTTCACTGTCATTACCGTTACTGCCGTTCACTGTCATTACCGTTACTGCCGTTCACTGTCATTACCGTTACTGCCGTTCAGTGTCATTACCGTTACTGCCGTTCAGTGTCATTACCGTTACTGCCGTTCAGTGTCATTACCGTTACTGCTGTTCAGTGTCATTACCGTTACTGCTGTTCAGTGTCATTACCGTTACTGCCGTTCAGTGTCATTACCGTTACTGCCGTTCAGTGTCATTACCGTTACTGCCGTTCAGTGTCATTACCGTTACTGCCGTTCAGTGTCATTACCGTTACTGCCGTTCACTGTCATTACCGTTACTGCCGTTCAGTGTCATTACCGTTACTGCCGTTCAGTGTCATTACCGTTACTGCCGTTCAGTGTCATTACCGTTACTGCCGTTCACTGTCATTACCGTTACTGCCGTTCAGTGTCATTACCGTTACTGCCGTTCACTGTCATTACCGTTACTGCCGTTCAGTGTCATTACCGTTACTGCCGTTCACTGTCATTACCGTTACTGCCGTTCAGTGTCATTACCGTTACTGCCGTTCACTGTCATTACCGTTACTGCTGTTCAGTGTCATTACCGTTACTGATACCTCTACCGAACTCACTGTTCAGGGGAAACGCCATGTTCAGCACTGAGGACAGAGAGGTGGACATTGTCGATGAGTGAGTACCTCTGTGTGTGTCTCTCTCTCTCTCTCTCTCTCTCTCTCTCTCTAAAGTCATAATCGATGGTTTTGGGATAGATCATATAAATATTTCCCGGTGTTTATCTGTTCCAGGCCCATGGTGTCTCAGTACTACACTGTGTCACAGGGGAAATACACAGCAGTGAGACAGGAGAGGACGCAGGAGAGGATGCAGGAGAGAACGCAGGGTCCCGGTTCGGGCCGATTCGTCCCTCTGTGGCTGCAGATTGTGTTCTTCCTCATTGTAGCTGGTGTCCTGGTGTTCATCTTCATCAATATGGAGCCAGTTCAGAGCGAGCCTTTCAAACACCTCACATAGCACACGCTTCACACGCTTCACGCGCTTCACACACTTCACACGCTTCACGCGCTTCACGCGCTTGACGCGCTTCACACACTTCACGCGCTTTACGCACTTCACGCACTTCACGCGCTTGACGCGCTTTACGCACTTCACACGCTTGACGCGCTTCACACGCTTGACGCGCTTCACGCGGTTTACACGCTTGACGCGCTTCACGCGGTTTACACGCTTGACGCGCTTTACACGCTTCACGCGGTTTACACGCTTCACGCGCTTTACACGCTTCACGCGGTTTACACGCTTCACGTGCTTTACACGATTCACGTGCTTTACACACTTCACGCGCTTTACGCACTTCACGCGCTTCACACACTTCACGTCCTTTACACGCATCACGCGCTTTACACACTGTACACACTTTACATGCTTAACATGTGTCACACACCACGCTTTACACTCTTCACACACTTTAAACACTGTACACTCTTCACATGCTTTACACGCATAATGCACTCACACATGGTACACTTGTACACCCTTTACACACGTGGCTGTGCTGTCGTTCTGTTTACTCTGAACAACACGAGGCAGTCATTAATTCTTCATGTGGAACCTCGTCATAAACACAGCGACACGTGTGTGTTATAAACCATGATAAGGAGCTCTGTAAAGATCCTATCAGCTCATGTCTAATCACATCGAGATGTCTCTCTGAGACACCGCAATGTATTTTTATATCCGGGTCTGTAGTTTTATGTGTGTATTTTTATATATGTGTGTTTTAGCTGAAGTTCCGTGTGCAGGTTTAAGGGGAAGTGCATGTCACAGGAAACACCTGCCTGAATTCTGTGAAAAAGAAAATCCCACTGAATAACATCAGCATTTTTTCCTCAGTGACACAGTGGAACTGAAGCGTGTGTGTTGGTCTGTAGGTGACCGGCTCGGTCAGTTACGTAGGTCAGTTCAGATAAACTGGAATAAATCATGGAGAAACGTGAAACTTGAACATTCAGTGTGTATGCAAAGTGCCTTATTACTTCTGCTTTCACTTCCATCAGACATCTGCATTAACGCTCACATATCATCATCATATTATCATTATCATGTCTAATAAATAAATCTGAGGACATTCAGCCAGGTTTATTATTATGTTTCGAACACTTTCTTAAGCTTCAAAGTGACTCTCACTGAATCCATGAACATCCTGGAAACCATATTCTTTATATTTCATGATGAAGGTTTAAAGAGATTTATGATAGTGTGCTGAATTAGTGAATATTTCAGTTATTTACAGTTTTATTCACACCACTGTTTTATCATCATACAGTTTTAACCAACATCCTTTTAACAGCTTCAACAGAGCTTCCATCATCAGCCACATCATCACCATCAATACAGCCTGTGAACCTTCCCACTCAGGCTTCTGGGGCTTCTTCTGCCCAGCCCTGGGCTTCTGTATCCAAATCTTTGCTTTATGCAAAGCAGAACGTCTCTGCCCAACCAGGGGCTTCTTCTCAGTGGTTTGGTCTGTAGGTTGGGGGCTCGTCCGGGATAATAAAAACCTATTTCCCATGATTATTAATAATATTTGTGTGTGTTGGTGTCATCGAAGTTGCTATTGGCCTAGAGTAGTATTGGTTGTAGTGTTGCGCTATACCGGTTAGTGGTAGTGGCGGTAGTGCGGTGGATTGTGTTACGTGTGTGGACTTGAAGAGGGGAAAAAAAAAAGGCTTTGTTTGATTTAGAGACATTTATTAAAAATCCCGGACGAGCCCCCAAATAAATGTTACAACCCCAATTAGTCTAGGGGTATGTGGGGAATAACACTTATTTGATTATTAAAAATATGAGTGGTGTGTGGGTAATCAAGGAGCAGTAACCAGTAGTGCAAAACAATCCAAGTGATTTATTTATCAATATACAAGTAGTGAAGTGTGTAGTGCCGCGTGAGAGTGGTAATATTTACAAACTATTTACAGTAACACCGAACAGGACACCAAAGAGGGAAAAGGGACGCGAGCGGCACCAAAGCAAAGAAATGAACAAAACAAAACAAGTCTACCTATTTTAGCCCTCTAAGCTAACTACAACAAAAGATAGAAAATAAATCTTCAGCGTCCAGGACGCTCTAACTACCTACACTAACTAGCCAAACCAAAAGTACAGAGGGTGGTGCTCGCTCCTAACCTAGTGTGTCCAATACAAAAACGGACCTCCTGCGTGCTGCACCATGTATGTCACGTGACGTACTTACCTGTCCCCTTTTCCCCAACACTAACAGAGTCACAACCACGGTAACAAACAACAAATTAACCATACAAACACGTGACTAGCACAAAGCGGGGAAACATGGAACAACTGACATACAAGGACAAACACAGTAAGGCAGCGTAACTAAACACAGAACAAACAGAGGTACAACAGGGTTTTAGTTTTACACGGCCAGGACAACAACGACTTATCAACGAATGGCTGTGGGTTTTAAATAGGCGGGGTCAGAGGTTGATTGGATGTCACGGTCGATGACATCAGCGGGGTTAATTGAGACAGACAGGAACGTTATCCAATGAGGCAACCGCTGCAGAGAGAGAGAGCAAGAGAGGGAGGGCGAGAGAAAAGGGGGAGAGAACAAAACACAAAAAACACGCGGACATACCCCAGAACGTAACAGGTTTATATGTCCGATCTGTGGCCTAGCCCTGTCAAACCGTGGGCTTATTCAAGCCGACGCAGTCTGTATTTTCTGCCCAGCCTGAGTCTCCTGGGATTCATCCAACATGAAGCTTCTTCTCACACAATCTGTGGCTTCTACAGGCAGAACTGGGCTTCTTCTGTCCAAGCCTTAGGCTTCTTCACCCAAAGCTTCTTTCAGCAAAACTGTTTTTTTTTTTTTGTTCAACTTTGGGCTTCTCCAGCCAAACACTGTCTTCTTTTCTGTCTGATCTGGCTCCAGCTAAGCCCAACATGAGGCGTCATCCTTCACTGCCCATGCTGAGGCTTTGGCCAGCAGGGGGCTTGGTCTGTGAGCTGCAGTTCAATTTTTTTTTCTTACATTATTTAAAGCCTCACAGAGCAGGTCCAGAAGAGCAGATGAAGGATGTGAATTTAATGACCAGCAGAATCCCTGAACATCGCAGGATGATCTGAGATTCTGAAACCCGGAGGCTGAACAGAACCAGCGGTACCGCAGTGTACTCTTAGCTAACCTGCTCCATTTCATTCACTTCTAACCTTTAACTCGTTTGCTAAAATAGACTTCAGCCCCTGACTGCACAAGTAACACATCTGGCCTCAAATAATTACCAACAACATGAACTAAAGGATAACAGATAAATATTTCATTCTAAAACTAACAGAGTGGATCATGTGACCCAGTGCGCATGTGCGGCTGTGACACTCATTAACACTGAGGTGGTTTTACTGATTACATTAACTAACTAAACTAAACACTGAGAATAAGTTTCCTTGTTATATCATTTACTTTAAATATTAAACCGGCTAAAACAGCTGAGGGTTAATTAGCTATTTATTTAGTCGGCTAAATCACACCTCTACCTGTACTGGAGCTGAGGTAAATTAGATCAGATACATAAACGAAATTCATGTGAATTTTCTGCCAATTGTTAAAATTATCTACAAACTGATGATTCGTTGTCGGTTTTAGTGGCTTCACTGCACAGAGAGACGCACTATAAACTAACTAGCTTGATTTATTGACGTGTTATCATTTTCCTTTCCCTCCACCTATATTCCGGAAATCCCGCCTTCTCATCTGCGATTGGCTAATGAGTTTCGGCTTCTGTGTTCTGATTGGCTAATAGCATGCCTGGTGCAGATTGAGCGGATAAGAAAGTCACGTGGTTACAAAGAGAAAGTAGGTTTTGACTTCACTCACCAAAAATGGAGCTCTTTCATATTCGATATTATAATTTTATATAATTATATATTTTTAATATCATTTTTTTAACTGTGATGTCACTGCGCCTGTCAGCCGGCAGGTGGCGCTGTGGGGTTCGTGTTGATCTCAGGCTGTATAATAAAACTGCATTTCTAGAATCAGGACACAGTGCAGCTCTCACTGAGGTCCACATCACTGATTACTGATTTCTGAAATAAAAGAATATTTTCTTTAAACTATGTCCCACTGGAGCTGTTGACTAATTGCTTTTTGTAGAATATAAATAAATCTTTTCTGTACAGTATAAATCTATAAAATATCCGCTGTAATGTGTTTAAACAGCAGTGACATTAATGACAAACTCACCTGAGCTGAAGAGATGAAGTGTTTTCTCTTTCCTTTTTTATTAATAT
>NC_069717.1:167500-170000 GCF_027358585.1 Pangasianodon hypophthalmus
GGATTTTACTCGAGCGTCGTGGCAGCGCTCACACTCCGAGACTTCTTTCTCACAACTTTGTTGTCGGTTGTGTTTCACAGAGGCACTAAACACACCACATTATGAGTTTTAACACTTCCTGTATCGACCTTCTTCCAACAAATTATTTTGTGGATTTGTGAGTTTCTCAGGTGCTTCTACAGCACGAGTTTTATATGATCATGTAATGAGTTTAATATGATTCTTTTTTGCGTGAAGTTGTTTGAAGTTGAATTCTAAAGGTAAAGTAAAGCAGAATTAAGGTTCTAGTGAAGCGTGAAGAGAAACGTGGTTACAGAGCTCAGCGTAACCTGCGCTCTCCTTCCCCACATTTACCGTCTAATCTCCACACCATCCACTTCCTGTCCGTACGTTCAGTGGGCGCGGCAATCAGGAAGTGAGATTACAAATTTATTTTTTAAACCAGATTTATGCAAATAAGAAGAAATATGAATATTTTCTCCATATTATTTAGTATTTTTTCCACATTATTGATGTGTACACACCACTGAATTCATGATATAAAAATATAAAATAAAACATTTAAACAAAACATGAAACATCGTGTAATGGCTGCGACATCGCTGATGTTAAATCTCCACCAGAGATTTATTTTACGCATCTCAAACATCAGGCTAAAATTATACAATGTAAAGCCAGAATAAAAACCAAAATTGAATAATAAAATAGTAACTCATTAATTACTAAAAATAATTTAAAAAAATAATTACTTGTGTATTTTATTCATCAACTTGTACAGCTGAGAGTTCAGAGGATAAAGGAAACGTCCAGATGCAAATTTAATGTACAGTTTAGTGTCTGTAAACTAAATGTACATCCTGAATGTGTGTGTGTGTGTAGTGTGTGTGTGTAGTGTGTGTGTGTGTGTGTGTGTGCGTGTGTGTGTGTGTGTGTGTGTGTGTGTGTGAAAAGCCTCCGGATTTGGCTGAGCCGGGGGATTCCAGGTTCTATAAATATTTCCATCATCAAACAGACACACACACACACACACACACACACACACACACACACCCTAAACCCGGTCTGTTGCCTAGCAACCGGTCATGAGCCTCTGTGATTGGTTTCTCTATTTTAATGCAGATTGGTGTTATTGTGTCAGTACATGATTATTAGCAGTGATCTGAAATGAGGAAATATTTCACCATCACAGTACATGACATCACAGTGCGGATCAGTGGGCGTGGCCTCAGCGCACGCTTCACAAACACACCAATTAAAACAGAAAGCAGTGATGTCACTCTGACACACCGACGCTGAACAGGGATCATTATTCTGCTCATATTTTATAATTATTAGTAAAATATTAATAGAATTAATTGAAGTATTGTTATATTCTTATTGCAGTAATTACACATTGTCCTTATTACAGCATGAAAGTAAAGAATTATTACAATTATTACAGTATTTAATTATTACAGTATTTAATTATTACAGTATTTAATTATTACAATTATTACAGTATTTAATTATTACAGTATTTAATTATTACAATTCTTACAGTATTTAATTATTACAGTGTTTAATTATTACAGTATTTAATTATTACAGTATTTAATTATTACATTATTTAATTATTACAATTATTACCGTATTTAATTATTACATTATTTAATTATTACATTATTTAATTATTACATTATTTAATTATTACAGTATTTAATTATTACAGTGTTTAATTATTACATTATTTAATTATTACAGTATTTAATTATTACAGTATTTAATTATTACAATTATTACAGTATTTAATTATTACATTATTTAATTATTACAGTGTTTAATTATTACATTATTTAATTATTATATTATTTAATTATTACATTATTTAATTATTACAGTATTTAATTATTACAGTGTTTAATTATTACAATTATTACAGTGTTTAATTATTACAGTATTTAATTATTACATTATTTAATTATTACATTATTTAATTATTACAGTATTTAATTATTACAGTGTTTAATTATTACAATTATTACCGTATTTAATTATTACAGTGTTTAATTATTACAATTATTACAGTATTTAATTATTACATTATTTAATTATTACAGTGTTTAATTATTACAGTATTTAATTATTACATTATTTAATTATTACATTATTTAATTATTACAGTATTTAATTATTACATTATTTAATTATTACAATTATTACCGTATTTAATTATTACAGTGTTTAATTATTACAATTATTACAATATTTAATTATTACATTATTTAATTATTAGAGTATTTAATTATTACAATTATTACAGTATTTAATGATTACAGTATTTAATTATTACAGTGTTTAATTATTACAATTATTACAGTATTTAATGATTACAGTATTTAATTATTACAGTGTTTAATTATTACATTATTTAATTATTACAATATTTAATTATTACAGTATTTAATTATTACAATTATTACAGTGTTTAATTATTACAGTTTTAATTATTACATTATTTAAT
>NC_069717.1:175000-200000 GCF_027358585.1 Pangasianodon hypophthalmus
CGTGCGCACACACACACACACACACACACACAGAGCCCAGTCTGGTCCTTTGTTTCCATGCCAGGTTTTCCTTTAAACCCTTCAGCTGTTTGCCCCAGCACTCGGGGGACTACACCCTGAGCGAGGGATAGAGAGACAGAGAGAGAGGCAGAGAGGAAGAGGAGGAGAGGAGTGAGAAATGGTGTGTATTTGGTATAGACGGCACTCCCTTCTGCTTCATCCCTGATGCTCATCAGACAGAGAGAGCGATAGAGCAGAGAGGGAGGGACAGGAAAATACAAATAAGGAGCAAGAAGAGAGGGAGAGAGGGAGGAAGGGAAGGAGGGAGGAAGGGAAGGAGGGAGGGATGTGCAGCTCGTGGGCCGGTGCTTACACAGAGACAGAAAAGCGCTGAAGGGAGCAGAAAAGGAGGAAAGCTGAATTGGTGAGCAGGAAATACAACACCCACCCATCCATCCATCCTTCTATCCTTCCATCCATCCATCCATCCATCTATCCATCCACCCATCTATTCATTCCTGCATCTAATTGTCCAGCTGACAGCATGTCTTTGTGTTGGGATGCGGCTGACATTGAGCTAGCTGGAGGAGAAGATGCCTGGCTAGCATCCTATACTCTGTGTGTGTGTGTGTGTGTGTGTGTGTATGTAGGGCGGTAAAGCAAACGAGATACTGTCATCTTTTAGCTTCTCTCTCTCTCTCTCTCTCTCTCTCTCTCTCTCTTTGCAGTGTTGTTTTGGCCACAAGTCCTGCTGGTCAGGCGTGTTTTGCTAAAAACCTCTTAGCAAGTGTGTGTGTGTGTGTGTGTGTGTGTGTGTGTGTGTGTTTGTGTGTGTGTGTGTGTGAGATTAATATTGCCTACCTGGCAGTCTTTACTCAAAGGGAGAGGCAAACAGAAAGACAGATAGAGGAGAGGCTCTCCATCTCTTGCTAGTTTTGTGCACAAAAGAAATCTCGGTCGTGTCCCAAATCTCCGATGCACCCTAAGAAGTGTGATGGTATGTGACAATCTGTATCACCTGATGTTTTCTGAGGTGTTGAAATGTCTCGTGATGGAGTGATGATTGAGGAGGGAAGTGTGTTTGTGTGTCTGTGTGTGTGATGGATATTTATGTCATTATGGTTTATCTTTCTCGTTCTCTCTCTCTCTCTCTCTCTCTCTCTCTCTCTCTCTCTCTGAGGTGTAAATAGACACTCATGTATTATTCAGGTCTGACAAAATTAGCCGAGCTGCACCCAAACATAGCACGTAGCATACCGAGAACTAGTGTGTGTGTGTGTGTGTGTGTGTGTGTGTGTGTGTGTGTGTGTGTGCAGATGTGAAAACACAAGGCGTCTCATTCACACCGTCCCCGGATTAGTTTTAATGCAACAATGGATAATTGTACGTCTCTGTGCACGAGCAGAACCAAATGCATACTTCTTAACCACTTCGTCCTGGGCATGTCTGCTTTAGACTGTCTAAATAATAATAATACTAAAAATTAAATGCAGATAAAAGTACTTTACGTAGAATTAAACCTGAACCAGCATAGTTAAAATGTTTATAAGTGTGTAAGTTCCATAAATAAAAACTAAATGTTTAGTATAAGTAATAATGTAGTTATTAGAAACACACGGAGTGTTCGGTGTTCAGGAGTTTACATGTACTGAACTGTCTGATGTCGAGTAAACTGTAATGTTCAGTAGTCTGTGGACTGAACGCGGTCGTGCTCCTTTTCACTATATTTAATTTGTGAATTTTCAGAAGCTCATATAGAAAATGTGATGTTCAGTAGTCAGTATGTTGAACACTGTGATGTTCAGGGTATTGAGTAGCATAAAGCATTTTATATACACATATATAAAAGCTGTACATAAAAAGTGTTTGGTCACTTAAACCGCACTTTTTCACTGTATTAGAAAACAACATGTCAAACCAAGTGGCATTTATTTTAATGAAAGATAGCACAAGTTTTTCAAGCAAAACATTTCCCAAAAAATTGATTATTATTTTTAAAAATATAAAGATAATAGATATACTGTTCAAAATTAGACAAAACATATTTGGACACTCAATATTGGCGTCATTAAAGATCACAGTTACCGTGTTTTCAGTGTTTTAGTATTTAGTTCACATCCTTCGTTTTGGAGAACTGCTTGTCAGCGTCTGGGTCTGAAATCAACCAGTTTCTGTAACAGTAGCAGTGGAAGTTTCCGCCAACAGAACTTTCAGTTCCTCCACACTAGAGCATCAACAATCTACAGGGTTTAGGTCAGGGTCGTGGGGTGTAGATGAGGGTCGTGGGGTTTAGATGAGGGTCATGGGGTTTAGGTCGGGGTCGTGGGGTGTAGGTCGGGGTCGTAGGGTGTAGGTCAGGGTCGTAGGGTGTAGGTCGGGGTCGTGGGGTGTAGGTCGGGGTCGTGGGGTGTAGGTCGGGGTCGTGGGGTTTAGGTCGGGGTCGTGGGGTGTAGGTCGGGGTCATGGGGTTTAGATGAGGGTCGTGGGGTTTAGGTCGGGGCTGTAGGGTTTAGATGAGGGTCGTAGGGTGTAGGTCAGGGTCGTGGGGTGTAGATGAGGGTCGTGGGGTTTAGATGAGGGTCGTGGGGTGTAGGTCGGGGTCGTAGGGTTTAGGTCGGGGTCGTGGGGTGTAGGTCAGGTACACTTCTGTACACTTCTGAGTTCATGATGCCATCAGTGAACACAAGGTCACCAACAGCACTGTAGGAAAAACAGCCTCAGCCTCCTTCATGCTTTATAGAACCCTTAGTGCAGTTTGGTTGCAATTCTTCTCCTGGCTTTCTCATCTCTACCATCAGATCCATCCAAGTTCCATTTGGATTCATCTTAAAATAAGACAGTTCTTCAGAAGCTGCTGTCTTTCTGGACATGTGAAAAGTTCATGGTCCCAGTGCAGTTTATAGTGAATGTAGGAAGTCAGTTTGCCTTCAGTCTCAGGAGCCCTAGCAGAGGAACCACATGGTGCACTTCATCACATTAACTACGGATTAACTGTGACAGCCAGAATAGGCTTAAGTGTCCAAGTACTTTATTGTCTAATTTTGAATAGTCGTATCTATTATTTTTATATTTTTAAACATAACGCTCCATTTTTGGGAAATGTTTTGCTTGAAAAGCTTGTGCTATCTTCCTTTAAAATAAATTCCACTTGCTTTGACATGTTGATTTCTAATGCAGTGAAACTTATACATTTGTGGGTGTGGCTTAAGTGTACAAATACTTTTTGGGGCCGCTGTGTATATCAGTATAATCTTCAACACACAGCGTAATAAACACTATTTTTGTTCAAAATACATTAATATTCAGTCGAGAGTGTGATGCCGGACCCATGCTGTAGGTACTGAAGGGTGCCATGTCTACTAGTCATTTTTATAGAATGATTCAATGAAGGTGTTCAGAAAAATTAACTATATAGTGAACACTCTGTTCAGTAGTCAAATATTAAATGTTATAAATTCTGATGTTCAGCAGTCAGTATGTTCAACACTCTAATGTTCAGTAGTGGTTCAGTAGTCAGTAAATTCGGACCCTGTGATGTAGCCTGCTGTTAAAACTCACTCAAAAAACATCTTTTCTTTTCACTCTGTGAGACTGAATGATATTTGATTAGAGCTTATTTATTTATTTGTTTGTTTGTTTGTTTGTTTTTGTTTGTTTGAGCCTGAGCCTGGACTCATTTCTGCTTCGCTTGTCAGTTGGTGAGCATAAAATAATCTGTTGAATGAATAAATGTGTGTATTTTAAAAGTGCTTTCTTATAAATAATTAAAATGTTGAAGGCATTGTCAGTAGTCTTTCAGGCTTTCAGTATTTTACACTGACGCATTAAATCTTAATCACATCATCACGATTAAACGGGCGAGTGGAGTTTCTGAACACGGCGAGCCGAGGCTGCTTATAAAAGTGTCGCTGTAGCAGGTAGAAGTTAGCAGTGAAATTTATATTCTATTTTAGTTTCCCGCAATCAAGGCATCATTTCACACTTTCGCACTTTCACCTTTCATCATAATGCAGCAGAGAAACAGCACCGCTGCAGAAAAACACCCTCTCAGTATCGATTCGGACTCCTTCACTTCTCAGGAGTTGATATGCAACGTACAGTAATTACATCACTAATGTGTGAGCAACAAATATGAGGAATTCACCCACAATAATAATAATAATAATAATAATAATAATAATAATAATAATAATTGAACTGATTTAACTCCTGCACGTTTTTGTTTTATCTGTGACGTATAAACGTGAGATTATAAACTCATCATGAACTCGTTATAAACTTCATGAAGCTGCTGGAAATCATTCAGGATGATCTAAAGCTCTAAAAGAAATAAATGCACATCGCGTTCCTTTTGTGAAACTTTCTCCTGAAGATTCTGATCGTTAAATGAAGAAAAATAATAATTGCTTTTTTTGAAGTCTAAGTTGAATTTTTATGTTAAGTTTTATCGAGCGTTTCTAAACAATAGAGAAAGACAGAAAGTGAACGTCATTAAAATAGTGTGAAGTAAATGTGCAGTGGTTCAGCTTTCAGAAGGTTTATTATTATTATTATTATTATTATTATTATTATTATTATTATCGTTATTACGCTGTGTGCTGGATGATGTTTGGGTGAAGTGGATATTTATGATGGAATGATGATGTGTTTATAGTTTAGCATTTCTGAAAGGAGGATGGTTTTAAAGTAGGATATAATGGAGTGATGGAAACTCATTCCTTCTTCTCTCTCTCTCTTTGTCTTTTTCTCCCACGCTAGACAATCTTTCCTGCTCATTAAGTGTATCTGCACTATTTCTCTCTCCTCCTCCATGTTTTTCCTCTCCCACTCTCTCTCTGTCTCTCTTTATCCCATTATCCCATGCTGTCTCTCTCTCCAGTGATGTCACTTCCTCTCTCCTCCTCTCTGTCTACTTTTGCTCTGCTCAGCTAATAATCTTCCATTTCTGCGTCTCCTTTACCTCTCTCTCTCTCTCTCTCTCTCTCTCTCTCTCTCTTTACCTTTTTCTTCTCTTTTCCTCCCCCTTCTTTCTCTGTTTCTCTCTTGTTCTGCACACGTATACATTTGTTTTGATGTACGGTCTCTTATTGCTGAACGTGATGTGGTTCAGTAGTCAGTAGTCATTGCTGCTCAGTATTGTGTATTCAGAGGTTCATTACTCTGTAACTTAAACACTGCTGTTCAGTAATCAGTCAGTAGCTTAAACGTTGAAATTCAGTAGTCTGTACAGAATGAGACATTGTCCAGTACTCAGTATTTTGCAGGCTAGTCAGTATAGTGAACATTATTACATTCAGTAGTCAAGCCTGTAATGTTCAGTAGCCAGTATTTTAAACGCAGTGTGAAAATACTCAGCATAAAGACCTTTAGGAGTTTCGTCAGTATATTGATTGATTTGAGTCAGAGAGTATTTTTATAGTGAGCATAGTCACGCTCATTACTCACAATGATGAACATTAGTCAGTATATTGTGCATTATGATGTTCAGTAGTCAGTGTGTAGTACTGTGCAAAAGTCTTGGAACCCTGTTTTTTTGTTTAACTTTGTTATAGATGTTTATTTTCTGACTTCTACATTATTGATTCAGTACAAAAATGTTTCAGATTCCAAACATTAGTTTTTCAGCACAAAATGAAATGTTCCAGAAAAATGTTTGTATGTCAGTAAAGAAAGCAGCAGATTCCATAAGAGACACTTTTCAGATAAAAACATAATGAAGGCTGCTGGGTTTCGCTGCAGAAATAAGAAGCGAGTCGACAGTCAAAGTCTCCAGAAGAACTGTGGCTGCTTCTGCAAGATGCTCAGTAACACTTACTGGTCTTTAGAATATTTTTTTTAATGTAGAAACATTTAATTTCATTATTTTTGAAGGCGTCTTTGCTCTACAGCGTTTCTGTGCCAAAGACTTTTGCACAGTCCTGCATTGGGCATTATGTTGTGTGTATTTGTGTTGCTATCTGGTCAATTATTGACATCGTTGATCATGATAATATTGTATTGTTATATGGTCCAGCAGTAATTAGTCAAGAGAATCCCAGTGTAGTGTTTATAGTGCAGGTGTGTGTGTGTGTGTGTGCGTGTGTGTGTGTGTTCCCACACTGAGTCTTCACTTTCATTGAGCCTCACTTATAAAACTGGACACAAACAGATTTAGTTGTAAAACGTTCATTCGAGCATTTACACAAGAAATATGGTGTTCATGAAAATCCGATAATTTTAGTAAAAAAGTTGGTATCCTTCTCCTGAGTGTGTGTAAATTTCCACATAAAAAGACTAACCACTGTAAACCTCGACATGATGGACTTTAGATCTTATAAAACCGTGATCAGTTACTGTACTTTTATATAGAGATTACTCTCTCTAGTTTAAACAGCTTGTGTTTTTTTAGTACAAATTCAACGAAACTTGTGTGAAACCCAGTCGTTTAATATTAATGGCATTAACTAAAGAAATGTAAAATATGAAAAAATAAAGAAAGCAGGCCAAGATAAATCCATAAATAAATTAGGAAGAATAAAGACCAGTCATTTAATTAAGAAGAAATGCTGCTGTATTAACGGAGGCGCTGTAGGGCTCAGACGCTTCTGCCAGCACTAAGTGACCGATAAGTGACCGATCTTGTGTGTCTCGAGCTGCAGTGTGTCGTACACTCCCTAGTGTGCTGTGGCTCGTTCACTTCCTGTGGACACGGCTCCTTCTGCTTTTCTAACACGGCATCGAGGGATTTCTGGCCGAGAGACACTTGGATAAAAAAAAAAAAACATTTTTAAGTCAAACACTTTTTTTTTTCACCTCAGTTAATTCACATCTACTTGACCTTTTCTGTAACTCAGCTCCAGATTGTGGACTTGCAGGTACTTTCAGAGCTTTGCCTTTTATGGAGTTTTGTGGGCGTCACCAAATGCAAATCACCTGTGCCTTCCACGCACCTGGTAATTTAGAGTTACTGAAACTTTGGTAAATATGGTGGACATTATTAGTTTGGTTTGTCTTACACTAACATTTACACACAACTTTATTAAAATACTGATAAATGAGGCCCAGTGACATGTATGATGAATGATGAATTTGGTGTAAAGCTGATTCTCCTGCAGCGTGATGGATCTCCTGTCTCTTCATCCTCACAGTCTCTTTCTTTAAATAAAAACTCTGTGAGCCGAATCTGTAATTTAAAACTGATGGAGTATAAATTCAGGAAGTAATAAAAATGTTATAAAACAACTTTTAGGAGATGTGCTTTGGTGAAAAAGAAGAGTAACTGATGAGTTGAGGTGTCCTGTTTAACGTTGGCTGATCTCACTGTACAACTCACACTGTTCAGTGCTAACATGCTTTTAGCTTCATGCTATTCTCAGGTCATGGCCTGTTAGTGCTGGAGTGAGGATGATTTTAGACAGATGCCGTAAAGTTCCTCTGCGTGATGAAGAGTAGTGATTTATAATCGCACTATCCGTTAGCACCCAGATGAGGATGGGTTCCCTTTTGAGTCTGGTTCCTCTCAAGTCTTCACCACCGTCGCCTCTGGCTCGCTCATTAAGGATAAATTTAAATTAAAATCTTATATCTGGATTTCTGTAAAGCTGCTTTGTCACAATGTCCATTGTTAAAAACACGATACAAATAAAATTGAGTCGAATTGATGTCTTCTTCACTGTAAATGACAGTGTCAGCGCTTTGTAACAGTCAGAGGTAAAGCTGTAACTTTAAGTTTTCAGACGTCTTCAGGACAGAGGAGTTTACGCTTCTTTGCGGTTTCTCAGTAACGTGCGGAACAAGCTGTGATGATTTTCTCTTATTAACTTGAAGAGAGAGAATAAAGAGAGGCTGGTGAGGGAACGAGTGTTTATAGCTGCTATAACGTAAGCGACAACAGGAACTCACTTGTCTCACTGATGGATAAAAAAGCATGACATGTTGTTCTTTAATAAATAAAAATTGTAATTGTTGGCTAATTGCTGTGGTGTAAGAGGAATAAACCACTTACAGACATGCTGTTATAGGAAAATATCAACGTCAGGATGGTAACTCCACTTCATCACCACCTTATGATTCTCTCTGCTCAGTTGTTTTCTGTCATTTTAACACATTTTTTAAAAAAAAATTGTTTCATCATTTCTGACTAAATTTTGTGTGTTTCCAGCTCCATCCCTTTCTCACACTGCTAACTCCGCCCCTGCTCTTAACTCCGCCCCCTTCCCCCGCCCTGACTCCGGACTAACCACAGAGGCAGGTTTATCAGTGTGAGATGGTGTTAAACTCCGCTGGTTTGCGCGTTATGATCCTCTCTGTATCTGCTCAGTGAGAAACGCTCATTTCCTTTAATTACTCTCAATTATCCAATTAGAGATCAGGCTAAAGCATTAATTAGCATACAGCTGGGAGCTTCATCACAACCTCATCCTCCAGCTGAAACCTGCAGAATGTATTTAGTTTAACATGGAGTGGAGATGCTGATGTGTGTGTGTGTGTGTCACAGCTCATAAACTCAGATTGTCACTGCATTATTGGGAAACACATTAGCGAGAAGATTCACTTATTTCATTATTGAGCTGCTCTGAGACTTATCATAGAGTCAGAGGATGCTAATGCTAATGCTAACAAACTCAGCTTTGACATGGAGAGACAGCTGTGATGATGATGATGATGATGATGATGATGGTGATGATGATGGTGTGTTTATAAGGCTGAGCTCACTCCTGACCCTCAGTTTAAACTTGCAGTACCAGGTAGAACTTTTTACCAATCTGCAACACACACTCACACTCACACACACACACACACACACATTGGCTATTCTCTCTGGCTTCAGAATAAGCCATTGTTGCCATGGTGTTACCGTGGTGATCTCATCTCCCATGGCGACACTGGCAGTGCCATGATGGGATATTTCAGACTGGCACCATTCCATGAAACATAGGAAATGATGTCATAGCCTGAGGGTCCTTTGGGTCATGTGATCAGACATTGAAGGATGTATGATGCAGAAGTGTAAAGTGCTGTGATTGACAGGTGAGGCAGGAAGTCCCTCCCACACAGCACAGTTACATTCTCACACACTCCTTTGTCGGGATTCAAACTCACCTCCTCGTGATGACGGGTTTAAATCTTACACAACTGCACCACTCACAGGTTTGGGATTTGACCTGCAACTTCCCTTTAATAAAACAAATCCTCTCAAGGAGCTGAAAGTAACCACAGTGTCTAATCCTCCTCTTTTATTCTTTCTATAAGTATTTATTTATAGGGCAGAATGGTAACTATTGTGTTGCCATAGTAACCACTGTTTTCTGAGTCGCCGCCTCGTCTTTTCTGTAACGTGAACATGACGAAGCCTAACATGAACACAAACAATCAAATGTTATAGTTTAGAAATTTTCAGTAGGTTCATCTGTCATTTTGAAAATCAGACTAGAGCAGTGCATTGTGGGTAATTTGTACTCCTGAAGCCAGGAACGCGATCCTCATCTAATGACCTTCACCTGAGCTCACAGAGTAACAGAACTGCCTCGAGCCTGGTTAAGGGACTCAGTGGGTTTTCTTTCTGCATTAAATTTAAATTTATAAAAACAAAAACATCTTATTGGTTTTTTTCTATAGCAGGACAAACAGAAATCGTCTCAACTCATCATTTAATGGTTATCATGTGCAAATTGAACATACAGGTTGATTGTTAGTTTGGATGAGTGGGTGGGGTCTAAAATGCTGTTTAATGCTCTTCAAATTGGTGTTTTCTTCTTCTGCAACCAGGCTAGTCAAAATACGAGTCTACTTACTGTTAAACTAACAGCAGGTTCCCTTTGTTTACGAACTGCCTAGCGGTATGTGACAACAGAAAATTATTAAATATCACCATATACATGTAGAGAGTGGACATGCGGAGAGTGGATGTGTGGAGAGTGGACGTATAGAGAGTGGATGTGTGGAGAGTGGACGAGTGGAGAGTGGACGAGTGGAGAGTGGACGTGCGGAGAGTGGACAAGTGGAGAGTGGACGTATAGAGAGTGGACATGTAGAAAGTGGACATGTAGAGAGTGGACGTGAGGAGAGTGGACGTGTAGAGAGTGGACATGTAGAGAGTGGACGTGAGGAGAGTGGACGTGTAGAGAGTGGACATGTAGAGAGTGGACGTGAGGAGAGTGGACATGTAGAAAGTGGACATGTAGAGAGTGGACGTGAGGAGAGTGGACGTGTAGAGAGTGGACATGTAGAGAGTGGACGAGTGGAGAGTGGACGTGCGGAGAGTGGACGAGTGGAGAGTGGACGTGTAGAGAGTGGACGTGTGGAGAGTGGACGAGTGGAGAATGGATGTGTGGAGAGTGGACATGCGGAGAGTGGACGTGTGGAGAGTGGACATGTGGAGAGTGGACGAGTGGAGAGTGGACGTGTAGAGAGTGGATGTGTGGAGAGTGGACGAGTGGAGAGTGGACGTGCGGAGAGTGGACGAGTGGAGAGTGGACGTGTAGAGAGTGGACGTGTGGAGAGTGGACATGTGGAGAATGGATGTGTGGAGAGTGGACATGCGGAGAGTGGACGTGTGGAGAGTGGACTTATGGAGAGTGGATGTGAGGAGAGTGGACGTGTGGAGAGTGGACGAGTGGAGAGTGGATGTGAGGAGAGTGGACGTGTGGAGAGTGGATGTGAGGAGAGTGGATGTGTGGAGAGTGGACGTGTGGAGAGTGGACGAGTGGAGAGTGGACATGTAGAGAGTGGACGTGTGGAGAGCGGACGTGTAGAGAGTGGACGTGAGGAGAGTGGACATGTGGAGAGTGGACATATGGAGAGTGGACGAGTGGAGAGTGGACATGTATAGAGTGGATGTGAGGAGAGTGGACTTATGGAGAGTGGACGAGTGGAGAGTGGATGTGAGGAGAGTGGACGTGTGGAGAGTGGATGTGTGGAGAGTGGACGTGTGGAGAGTGGACGAGTGGAGAGTGGACATGTAGAGAGTGGACGTGTGGAGAGCGGACGTGTGGAGAGTGGACGTGAGGAGAGTGGACATGTGGAGAGTGGACATATGGAGAGTGGATGTGAGGAGAGTGGATGTGAGGAGAGTGGACATGTGGAGAGTGGACGTGTAGAGAGTGGACGTGCGGAGAGTGGACGTGTAGAGAGTGGACGAGTGGAGAGTGGACATATAGAGAGTGGACGTGTGGAGAGTGGACGTGTGGAGAGTGGACATGTAGAGAGTGGACGTGTAGAGAGTGGACATGTAGAGAGTGGACGTGTGGAGAGTGGACTTGCGGAGAGTGGACGTGTAGAGAGTGGACGAGTGGAGAGTGGACGAGTGGAGAGTGGACGTGTGGAGAGTGGACGAGTGGAGAGTGGACATGTAGAGAGTGGACGTGTGGAGAGCGGACGTGTGGAGAGTGGACATATGGAGAGTGGACGAGTGGAGAGTGGATGTGTGGAGAGTGGACGAGTGGAGAGTGGATGTGAGGAGAGTGGACGTGTGGAGAGTGGACGTGTGGAGAGTGGACGTGTGGAGAGTGGACGTGTAGAGAGTGGACGTGCGGAGAGTGGACGTGTAGAGAGTGGACGAGTGGAGAGTGGACATATAGAGAGTGGACGTGTAGAGAGTGGACGTGTAGAGAGTGGACGAGTGGAGAGTGGACGAGTGGAGAGTGGACGATTGGAGAGTGGACGAGTGAAGAGTGGACGTGTGGAGAGTGGACGTGTGGAGAGTGGACGAGTGGAGAGTGGACGAGTGGAGAGTGGACGTGTGGAGAGTGGACGATTGGAGAGTGGACGAGTGAAGAGTGGACGTGCGGAGAGTGGACGTGCGGAGAGTGGACATATAGAGAGTGGACGTGTGGAGAGTGGACATGTAGAGAGTGGACGAGTGGAGAGTGGACGAGTGGAGAGTGGACGTGCGGAGAGTGGACGTGCGGAGAGTGGACGAGTGGAGAGTGGACGTGTGGAGAGTGGACGTGTGGAGAGTGGACATGTAGAGAGTGGACGTGTGGAGAGTGGACGAGTGGAGAGTGGACGAGTGGAGAGTGGACGTGTGGAGAGTGGACGATTGGAGAGTGGACGAGTGAAGAGTGGACGTGCGGAGAGTGGACGTGCGGAGAGTGGACATATAGAGAGTGGACGTGTGGAGAGTGGACATGTAGAGAGTGGACGAGTGGAGAGTGGACGAGTGGAGAGTGGACGTGCGGAGAGTGGACGTGCGGAGAGTGGACGAGTGGAGAGTGGACGTGTGGAGAGTGGACGTGTGGAGAGTGGACGTGTAGAGAGTGGACGTGTGGAGAGTGGACGTGTGGAGAGTGGACGTGCGGAGAGTGGACGTGTAGAGAGTGGACGAGTGGAGAGTGGACGAGTGGAGAGTGGACGTGTGGAGAGTGGACGAGTGAAGAGTGGACGTGTGGAGAGTGGACGTGTGGAGAGTGGACGAGTGGAGAGTGGACGAGTGGAG
The DNA here is from genome assembly GCF_027358585.1 of Pangasianodon hypophthalmus. Classification (NCBI taxonomy): domain Eukaryota; kingdom Metazoa; phylum Chordata; class Actinopteri; order Siluriformes; family Pangasiidae; genus Pangasianodon; species Pangasianodon hypophthalmus. The sequence continues at coordinate 187,416 of NC_069717.1, forward strand.
AGTGGACGTGTGGAGAGTGGACGATTGGAGAGTGGACGAGTGAAGAGTGGACGTGCGGAGAGTGGACGTGCGGAGAGTGGACATATAGAGAGTGGACGTGTGGAGAGTGGACATGTAGAGAGTGGACGAGTGGAGAGTGGACGTGCGGAGAGTGGACATGTGGAGAGTGGACGAGTGGAGAGTGGACGTGTAGAGAGTGGACGAGTGGAGAGTGGACGTGTGGAGAGTGGACGTGTGGAGAGTGGACGAGTGAAGAGTGGACGTGTGGAGAGTGGACATGTGGAGAGTGGACATGTGGAGAATGGACGTGTAGAGAGTGGACGAGTGGAGAGTGGACGTGTGGAGAGTGGACGAGTGAAGAGTGGACGTGTGGAGAGTGGACGTGTAGAGAGTGGACGAGTGGAGAGTGGACGATTGGAGAGTGGACGAGTGAAGAGTGGACGTGTGGAGAGTGGACATGTAGAGAGTGGACGTGTGGAGAGTGGACATGTATAGAGTGGACGTGCGGAGAGTGGATGTGAGGAGAGTGGACGTGTGGAGAGTGGACATATAGAGAGTGGACGTGTGGAGAGTGGACGTGTGGAGAGTGGACGTGTGGAGAGTGGACGTGTAGAGAGTGGACGTGTGGAGAGTGGACATATAGAGAGTGGACGTGTGGAGAGTGGACGTGTAGAGAGTGGACGTGTGGAGAGTGGACGTGAGGAGAGTGGACGTGTGGAGAGTGGACGTGTGGAGAGTGGACATGTAGAGAGTGGACGTGCGGAGAGTGGACGTGCGGAGAGTGGACATGTAGAGAGTGGACGTGCGGAGAGTGGACGTGTGGAGAGTGGACGAGTGGAGAGTGGACATACAGAGAGTGGACGTGTGGAGAGTGGACGTGTGGAGAGTGGACGTGCGGAGAGTGGACGTGCGGAGAGTGGACGTGCGGAGAGTGGACATACAGAGAGTGGACGTGTGGAGAGTGGACGTGTAGAGAGTGGACGTGTGGAGAGTGGACATGTAGAGAGTAGACGTGTGGAGAGTGGACATGTAGAGAGTGGACGTGCGGAGAGTGGATGTGAGGAGAGTGGACGTGTGGAGAGTGGACATATAGAGAGTGGACGTGTGGAGAGTGGACGTGTGGAGAGTGGACGTGTGGAGAGTGGACGTGTAGAGAGTGGACGTGTGGAGAGTGGACATATAGAGAGTGGACGTGTGGAGAGTGGACGTGTAGAGAGTGGACGTGTGGAGAGTGGACGTGAGGAGAGTGGACGTGTGGAGAGTGGACGTGTGGAGAGTGGACATGTAGAGAGTGGACGTGCGGAGAGTGGACGTGCGGAGAGTGGACATGTAGAGAGTGGACGTGCGGAGAGTGGACGTGTGGAGAGTGGACGAGTGGAGAGTGGACATACAGAGAGTGGACGTGTGGAGAGTGGACATACAGAGAGTGGACGTGTGGAGAGTGGACGTGTAGAGAGTGGACATGTAGAGAGTGGGCATGTAGAGAGTGGACGTGTGGAGAGTGGACGAGTGGAGAGTGGACATGTAGAGAGTGGACGTGTGGAGAGTGGACGTGTAGAGAGTGGACGCGTAGAGAGTGGACATGTAGAGAGTGGACGTGTGGAGAGTGGACGTGTGGAGAGTGGACGTGTGGAGAGTGGACGCGTGGAGAGTGGACGTGCGGAGAGTGGACGTGCGGAGAGTGGACGTGTGGAGAGTGGACGTGTGGAGAGTAGACGAGTGGAGAGTGGACGTGTAGAGAGTGGACGCGTAGAGAGTGGACATGTAGAGAGTGGACGTGTGGAGAGTGGACATGTAGAGAGTGGACGTGCGGAGAGTGGACGTGTGGAGAATAAACATAACTAAATGTACATAACTAATGAATAACAGTTAATAAACACCTTATAAACACTGTGTTCGTGCTGTGACCTGCTCACACACAGCCTGTGTTACTGAGTGAGCTGTAGAGTGATGCTGAGTCAGCGATTACATCACTGTGTTCACTAACGCTGTCCTGTAGCTCTCTGGATTGGCCGAAGTGCTCATTAATATTCATTTATGTGCTGAATAATTCATTATAAATTTTTTATCACTGCTGTTTGACCCGATTGTGAACCTGCTCATGCGAGGAGTCGCGCTCAGATTCATGACTTTAACAGAAATAGATGAGTACTGAGCTGCTGATATAAATAACACACACACACACACACACACACACCAGACCAATGCTGATAGATTTAAATTTTTCTAGAAATGACTCCGCCCACTACTCTGTCACTCTGTCACACTGCTGAAGTGCTGAAAACTTTACTAAGATTATATCAGATAGCAACAGTTGCTAAGCAGAGATTGGAGGGGCAAGAAAATAGGGCGGGGCTTACAGATCAATGAGTTGTACTCCACAGAATCAGTGCTTCTAACACTAATCATGTTTTTATCATTAGTTTGAAATATGAATCAGTCACTAATGTGGTGCATTTCTGAGATCAGACTTAACTAAGCTGTGTGTTCACGCTGTTCTGTGTTCATGATGCTGTGTGTTCACTTTGCTGTGTGTTAACGTTGTTGTGTGTTCACGTTGTTGCGTGTTCACGTTGTTGTGTTCACACTGTTGTGTGTTCACACTGCTGCGTTCACGTTACTGTGTTTACATTACTGTGTGTTGATGTTGTTGTGTGTTCGCATTGCTTTATGTTCACATTGTTGTGTTAATACTGTTGTGTGTTCACGTTACTGTGTTGATGTTACTGTGTGTTTACGTTATGTGTGTTCAGGTCATTGTGTGTTGACATTGTTGTGTGTTCATGTTGTTGTGTGTTGACGTTACAGTGTGTTCAGGTCGTTGTGTGTTCAGGTTGTTGTGTGTTCATGTTGTGTGTTGACGTTACAGTGTGTTCATGTTGTGTGTTCATGTTGTTGTGTGTTGACGTTGCAGTGTGTTCAGGTCATTGTGTGTTCAGGTTGTTGTGTGTTCAGGTTGTTGTGTGTTCATGTTGTTGTGTGTTGACGTTACAGTGTGTTCATGTTGTGTGTTCATGTTGTTGTGTGTTCATGTTGTGTGTTGACGTTACAGTGTGTTCATGTTGTGTGTTCATGTTGTTGTGTGTTGACGTTACAGTGTGTTCAGGTCGTTGTGTGTTCAGGTTGTTGTGTGTTCATGTTGTGTGTTGACGTTACAGTGTGTTCATGTTGTGTGTTCATGTTGTTGTGTGTTGACGTTGCAGTGTGTTCAGGTCATTGTGTGTTCAGGTTGTTGTGTGTTCAGGTTGTTGTGTGTTAATGCTGTTGTGTGTTGACGTTACAGTGTGTTCAGGTCGTTGTGTGTTCAGGTTGTTGTGTGTTCAGGTTTGCAATAAGTTTCTGTGTGTGTTTCAGTTTCACTTCATCCTCTGGTGTTATATAATAAATCCACACTGCTGAAGCTCTGATCTCTCACCGGGATTATTACCAAATAATATAATGTACAGTAATCCGATCAGTGTCCAATCTGAGAGTGATCACATGGGCTCTGTCTCAGATCACAGCTCTACTCTGTACTGATGTGTATTACAGAGGTGTGGTGTGTTTCTGCCCTAACCGAAGGTGCAGAAGGCTCAGAGCTTATATCAGAGCCAGAACCCACAAATAAAATTAGGGAAACCATCAGGGACCATCAGGAACCATCAGGAACCATTAACTCCATTAAGCCGCCATTACAGACCACATTAAAGCACATTAGGAACCAGAAAGCTGTAACAGTCTCTACTTATTTATTCAGTAGTGACTTCTAGAGCACTACATAGTAAACACTTTTAAGTGTTATGTCTCTGTGTGTGAAATTAAACACCTCCTCTGTGATATTATAGCTTATCGTTATCCAGAGAAGGTCAAAGTTCAAAGATAAGGCGGTTCCCGCACTGATTCTCTCACCAGTGTGGTATTTGGGAAATTCTTGCACAAGCTCCTGAAAGTTATTCTGCTGAAAGACGCAGATAAGATTAGCGCAGAAAGCGAGAGGGAGTTCAGCCGTAACTAATCTCCTGAAGGTGGAGGACTGAAGTGTTTACTTTCTGTTTCAGTCGTCTGTAAGCATTCAGACTGCATACACACTTACAGCAACTACGTACTGTAGTTTACTGTACTGTAGTTTACTGTACTGTAGTTTATATAGTTTACTGTAGTTTACTGTACTGTAGTTTATATAGTTTACTGTAGTTTACTGTACTGTAGTTTATATAGTTTACTGTAGTTTACTTTACTTGAGTTTATATAGTTTACTGTAGTTTAGTGTACTGTAGATTATATAGTTTACTGTAGTTTACTGTACTGTAGTTTTTATAGTTTACTGTAGTTTACTGTACTGTAGTTTATATGGTTTACTGTAGTGTAGTTTACTGTAGTCTACAGTAGTGTAGTTTAATGTAGTTTACTGTAGTGTGGTTTACTGTAGTCTGCTGTAGTGTAGTTTACTGTAGTGTAGTTTACTGTAGTCTGCTGTACTGTAGTTTATATAGTTTACTGTAGTTTACTGTACTGTAGTTTATATAGTATACTGTAGTGTAGTTTACTGTAGTCTACCGTAATGTAGTTTACTGTACTGTAGTTTATATAGTTTACTGTAGTTTACTGTACTGTAGTTTATATAGTATACTGTAGTGTAGTTTACTGTAGTCTACCGTAATGTAGTTTACTGTACTGAAGTTTATATAGTTTACTGTAGTTTACTGTAATGTATTGTAGCGTGGTGTAGTTTAATTTTCTGCAGTGTAGTTTACTGCAGTGTAGTTTACTGTAGTTTACCATAGTGAGGTTAACTGTAGTGTAGTTTACTGTAGTTTACTTTAGTGTAGTTTAATGTAGTGTATTTTAGTGTGATGTAACTTATTGTAGTGTAGTTTACTGTAGTGTGGTTTACTGTGGTATATTTCATTGTAGTTTATTTTACTGTTTGTATTTTATTGCAGTATGCTGTGGTGTAGTTGAGTATACTGTAGTGAATTTTGGTGTAGTGTTGTTTAGTATTGTTGTTTTAGCGTAGTTTAGTATAATGTGGTATAGTCCAGTTTAGTGTAGTGTAGTTTACTGTAGTGTAGTTTAGTGCACTAGAGTGTAGCATACTGTAGTGTAGCATACTGTAGTGTAGTTTAGTGCACTAGAGTGTAACATACTGTAGTGTAGTTTACTGTAGTGTAGTTTAGTGCACTAGAGTGTAGCATACTGTAGTGTAGTTTACTGTAGTGTAGTTTAGTGCACTAGAGTGTAACATACTGTAGTGTAGTTTACTGTAGTGTAGTTTAGTGCACTAGAGTGTAGCATACTGTAGTGTAGTTTACTGTAGTGTAGTTTAGTGCACTAGAGTGTAGCATACTGTGGTGTAGTTTACTGTAGTGTAGTTTAGTGCACTAGAGTGTAACATTCTGTAGTGTAGTTTACTGTAGTGTAGTTTAGTGCACTAGAGTGTAACATACTGTAGTGTAGTTTACTGTAGTGTAGTTTAGTGCACTAGAGTGTAGCATACTGTAGTGTAGTTTACTGTAGTGTAGTTTAGTGCACTAGAGTGTAGCATACTGTGGTGTAGTTTACTGTAGTGTAGTTTAGTGCACTAGAGTGTAGCATACTGTGGTGTAGTTTACTGTAGTGTAGTTTAGTGCACTAGAGTGTAGCATACTGTAGTGTAGTTTACTGTAGTGTAGTTTAGTGCACTAGAGTGTAACATACTGTAGTGTAGTTTACTGTAGTGTAGTTTAGTGCACTAGAGTGTAGCATACTGTGGTGTAGTTTACTGTAGTGTAGTTTAGTGCACTAGAGTGTAGCATACTGTGGTGTAGTTTACTGTAGTGTAGTTTAGTGCACTAGAGTGTAGCATACTGTAGTGTAGTTTACTGTAGTGTAGTTTAGTGCACTAGAGTGTAACATTCTGTAGTGTAGTTTACTGTAGTGTAGTTTAGTGCACTAGAGTGTAACATACTGTAGTGTAGTTTACTGTAGTGTAGTTTAGTGCACTAGAGTGTAGCATACTGTGGTGTAGTTTACTGTAGTGTAGTTTAGTGCACTAGAGTGTAGCATACTGTAGTGTAGTTTACTGTAGTGTAGTTTAGTGCACTAGAGTGTAACATTCTGTAGTGTAGTTTACTGTATTGTAGTTTAGTGCACTAGAGTGTAACATACTGTAGTGTAGTTTACTGTAGTGTAGTTTAGTGCACTAGAGTGTAGCATACTGTGGTGTAGTTTACTGTAGTGTAGTTTAGTGCACTAGAGTGTAACATACTGTAGTGTAGTTTACTGTAGTGTGGTTTAGTGCACTAGAGTGTAACATACTGTAGTGTAGTTTACTGTAGTGTGGTTTAGTGCACTAGAGTGTAGCATACTGTAGTGTAGTTTACTGTAGTGTAGTTTAGTGCACTAGAGTGTAGTATGCTATACTGTATTGTGACATAGTGAAGTATACTGTAGTGTACTTAAGTGAGTGTAGTGTTGTTTAGTATACTGTAATATAGTGAAGTTTACTGTCATATATTGTAATGTAGTCTAGCTTAGTCTAGTGTAATAAAGTGCAGTGTGATGTGGTGTAGTGTAGTGTAGTATACTGTAGTGTAGTGTAGTGTACTGTAGTGTAGTATAGTATACTGTAGTGTAGTATAGTATACTGTAGTGTACTGTAGTGTAGTATAGTATACTGTAGTGTACTGTAGTGTAGTATAGTATACTGTAGTGTAGTGTACTGTAGTGTAGTTTAGTATACTGTAGTGTACTGTAGTGTAGTATAGTATACTGTAGTGTAGTGTACTGTAGTATACTGTAGTGTAGTATAGTATACTGTAGTGTAGTATACTGTAGTGTAGTATACTGTAGTGTAGTGTAGTATACTGTAGTGTAGTGTACTGTAGTGTAGTGTAGTATACTGTAGTGTAGTATACTGTAGTGTAGTGTAGTGTACTGTAGTGTAGTATACTGTAGTGTAGTATACTGTGGTGTAGTGTACTGTAGTGTAGTGTAGTATACTGTAGTGTAGTATACTGTAGTGTAGTGTAGTATACTGTAGTGTAGTGTAGTGTACTGTAGTGTAGTGTAGTATAGTGTAGTGTAGTATACTGTAGTGTAGTGTAGTATACTGTAGTGTAGTGTAGTATACTGTAGTGTAGTGTAGTGTACTGTAGTGTAGTGTAGTATACTGTAGTGTAGTGTACTGTAGTGTAGTGTAGTATACTGTAGTGTAGTGTAGTATACTGTAGTGTAGTGTAGTGTACTGTAGTGTAGTGTAGTATAGTGTAGTGTAGTGTACTGTAGTGTAGTGTAGTATAGTATACTTTAGTGTAGTGTAGTGTACTGTAGTGTAGTTTAGTATACTGTAGTGTAGTGTAGTGTAGTATAGTGTACTGTAGTGTAGTGTAGTGTACTGTAGTTTAGTATACTGTAGTGTAGTGTAGTATAGTATACTGTAGTGTAGTGTAGTGTACTGTAGTTTAGTGTACTGTAGTGTAGTTTAGTATACTGTAGTGTAGTATACTGTAGTGTAGTATAGTGTACTGTAGTGTAGTTTAGTATACTGTAGTGTAGTATACTGTAGTGTAGTATAGTGTACTGTAGTTTAGTATACTGTAGTGTAGTGTACTGTAGTGTAGTGTAGTGTACTGTAGTGTAGTATACTGTAGTGTAGTGTAGTATAGTGTACTGTAGTGTAGTGTAGTATAGTATACTGTAGTGTAGTGTAGTATAGTATACTGTAGTGTAGTGTAGTTTAGTATACTGTAGTGTAGTATACTGTAGTGTAGTATAGTGTACTGTAGTTTAGTATACTGTAGTGTAGTGTAGTGTACTGTAGTGTAGTATACTGTAGTGTAGTGTAGTATAGTGTACTGTAGTGTAGTGTAGTATAGTATACTGTAGTGTAGTGTAGTATAGTATACTGTAGTGTAGTGTACTGTACTGTAGTGTAGTGTACTGTAGTGTAGTATAGTGTACTGTAGTGTAGTATAGTGTACTGTAGTGTAGTTTAGTATACTGTAGTGTAGTATACTGTAGTGTAGTATAGTGTACTGTAGTGTAGTTTAGTATACTGTAGTGTAGTATACTGTAGTGTAGTATAGTGTACTGTAGTGTAGTTTAGTATACTGTAGTGTAGTGTAGTGTACTGTAGTGTAGTTTAGTATACTGTAGTGTAGTATACTGTAGTGTAGTATAGTGTACTGTAGTGTAGTTTAGTATACTGTAGTGTAGTATACTGTAGTGTAGTATAGTGTACTGTAGTGTAGTTTAGTATACTGTAGTGTAGTATACTGTAGTGTAGTATAGTGTACTGTAGTGTAGTTTAGTATACTGTAGTGTAGTATACTGTAGTGTAGTATAGTGTACTGTAGTGTAGTATAGTGTACTGTAGTTTAGTATACTGTAGTGTAGTATAGTATACTGTAGTGTAATATACTGTAGTGTAGTACACTGTAGTGTAGTATAGTGTACTGTAGTTTAGTATACTGTAGTGTAGTTTAGTGTACTGTAGTTTAGTATACTGTAGTGTAGTATACTGTAGTGTAGTATAGTATACTGTAGTGTAGTGTACTGTAGTGTAGTGTAGTATACTGTAGTGTAGTATAGTGTACTGTAGTTTAGTATACTGTAGTTTAGTATACTGTAGTGTAGTATACTGTAGTGTAGTATAGTATACTGTAGTGTAGTGTACTGTAGTGTAGTGTAGTATACTGTAGTGTAGTATAGTATACTGTAGTGTAGTGTACTGTAGTGTAGTTTAGTATACTGTAGTGTAATCTGTTATATAAATGTTTTATATATTCTACATGTTTTATTTTTTTCTTTTTGCTTTTATTAAAGTCTCTTTTCTGTGTTTTATCAGAATTAAGCTCCAAGGTCTGTGTTGTGAATTCCCCCTCTCCGGGCGTGGTGCAGTAGAGAGTGTGAAGTTTTATTGTGAAGTTCGTCTAGGGACAATGTCGCCCGTTTCCGCGTGTTGATTATGGACTGCCCCAGTCATAGACACTGATTATTATTACTGGATTCACCCCAATAAAGAACAGACCATGTTTCCACACATTATAGTCTGGGAATGGTAAACTGGAGAAATGAGTGTGTGTGTGTGTGTGTGTGTGTGTGTGCAGAATAAAAATCTGCTTAAACACACTTTCCTTACTTTCTCAGTCTGTTCCTGAGATCTGGTTAAGAATTCAGCTGGATTAATGGTTGTGAATTAAAGAGATCATATATGTGTTTATTTCAGTTCTCATTAATGACTGTGTGTGTGTGTGTGTGTGTGTGTGTGTGTGGTGTTATCATACAGTAGGTACAATGCACTAATATAGCAGGTTAAGACATTGGGCTACTGGTCAGAAGGTTGTGGGTTTAAATCTCAGCAACAGCAAACTGCCACTGCTGGCTTCTTGAGCGAGATGTTTAACCCTCGGCTGCTTTGGGCAATTCGCTTGTAAATAAATGTGTGAACAACAGAACGTGTATTATTTTTGAGAAATTATAACGATGTCATCAGTATTGTGTGTGTGTGTGTGTGTGTATGTGTGTGTGAGAGAGCAAGAGAGAGAGAGAGAGAGAGAGAGAGAGAGTGTGTGTGTGTGTGTGTGTGTGTGTGTGTGTGTACAGGTTTCTATTTTTAGCGCAACAGAAGCAGGTCAGCCATTACAGCACAGAAGAGTGTGTGAGTGAGTGAGTGAGTGAGTGAGTGCTGCCCCCTGCTGGATCAGAACACTTACTACAGCACACACCTTTGAGCTACATCACTCCAGTGTTATCCCTCATGAGACAGAGGAATAATTGTGCACATCAGTATATAAACTGATAAAGAGAACGAGTGGAGAGGGAGAGAGACTGATGCACAAGGGACTATAGATACATAGTTGTATGTACAGTTAGAAAGACAAAAGCAGATTGACATAGAGAAATGAAAAAGAAAGAGACAGAGGGACACACAGAAAGAGACAGAAAGAGAGAGAGACAGATATAGATAGTGACAGACAGTGACAGACAGAGAGAGACAGAGAGAGAGAGAGAGAGAGAGGCTGAGACAGACAAATTGAGACAGGGAGAGAGCCAGAGAGAGTGAGACCTGGAGAGAGACAGAGTGACAGAGAGAGAGAGAGACAGAGAGAGTGAGACAGGGAGAGAGACAAAGAGTGAGACAGAGAGTGAGACAGAGAGAGAGACACTGAGAGAGACAGAGAGAGTGAGACAGGGAGAGAGACAGAGAGAGAGAGAGACAGGGAGAGAGACAGAGAGAATGAGACAGGGAGAGAGACAGAGAGAGTGAGACAGGGAGAGAGACAGAGAGAATGAGACAGAGAGAGAGACAGGGAGAGAGACAAAGAGTGAGACAGAGAGTGAGACAGAGAGAGAGAGAGAGACACTGAGAGAGACAGAGAGAGTGAGACAGGGAGAGAGACAGAGAGAATGAGACAGGGAGAGAGACAGAGAGAGTGAGACAGGGAGAGAGACAGAGAGAGAGAGACAGGGAGAGAGACAGAGAGAATGAGACAGAGAGAGAGACAGGGAGAGAGACAGAGAGAGTGAGACAGGGAGAGAGACAGGGAGAGTGAGACAGGAAGAGAGAAAGAGAGAATGAGACAGGGAGAGAGACAGAGAGAGAAAGACAGGGAGAGAGACAGAGAGAGAGAGAGACAGAGAGAGAGAGAGACAGAGAGAATGAGACAGAGAGAGAGACAGGGAGAGAGACAGAGAGAGAGACAGGGAGAGTGAGACAGGAAGAGAGACAGAGAGAATGAGACAGGGAGAGAGACAGAGAGAGTGAGACAGAGAGAGAGACAGGGAGAGAGATAGAGAGAGTGAGACAGGGAGAGAGACAGAGAGAGAGACAGGGAGAGAGAAAGAGAGAATGAGACAGGGAGTGAGACAGAGAGAGAGACAGGGAGAGAGACAGAGAGAGAGAGACAGGGAGAGAGACAGAGAGAATGAGACAGAGAGTGAGACAGAGAGAGAGACAGGGAGAGAGACAGAGAGAGAGAGACAGGGAGAGAGACAGAGAGAATGAGACAGAGAGTGAGACAGAGAGAGAGACAGGGAGAGAGACAGAGAGAGAGAGACAGGGAGAGAGACAGAGAGAATGAGACAGAGAGAGAGACAGAGAGAGAGACAGGGAGAGTGAGACAGGAAGAGAGACAGAGAGAGAGAGACAGCTTTGCACACAGTGGCTGTAATGAAAATCCCTTAAATAGCTGATGGGTGTGAACTGCGCATGCTCAAAAAGAGGAGGAGCGCTGAGCAAGCGCCTGATACACACAGACTGTGTGTGTGTGTGTGTGTGTGTGTGTGTGTGTGTGTGTGTGTGGGAGGGAGGGAGGGAGAAGCAGCATGAACCAGTGTGCATGAGCGACTCAGTGTGTGTGAGCGGATGCTGGAGTCGGGATGATGGAAGGGAAACAGTAACAGGGATTTACACACACACGAGGGAGAAGGAATGCTGCTAACACTGCTGTTCTACCTGCGCATGAAAGGTATACACACACACACACGCACAGACACACACACACACACGTATACACACACACACACGTATACACACACACACACGTGCACGCCGGTGATGCCTTGGAGAGCTGATGATGTTGCTGATGATGCTGTCAGTGTTGCTTTGATGATTTGATTGAAAGGGTGCAGCTGTTGTGGTGGGACTGGAATGTGTATAGCAAACACACACGCACGCACACACACGCACACACACGCACACACACGCACACACAAACACACACACACAGGAGATTGTAATTAGAGAGCAGCACATGATTTCTGTGGTGTGAACAGGGTGAACAGAGAGTCTCGGATCGCTGTGTGTCTGAAACGAAGCAGATGAAAAATAAAAATAAAGCATTATGACATCATCAATTTTTTTAGACTTGGCTCAGAGTTACACATAAACACACTCACACACACACATATACACACACACTCACACACACACACACGATTATACACAGAAGTTTAGGAAAAAAATCTCAAAGTGTAACGATGAGTTAAGGAGCAGTAGAGAAAAGTGGTCACTCTGCAGTAAAATAAATTCTAGATTAAAATGAATTCTACAGATGTGTGCATGGCTTAATGTAAGGAATGAAACACTCGGCGCGTGCCGTCGTAGGAAAACTGGAAATGATGCTCTGAGACCTCAGGATACTTCATCATCTAATATCAACATGCATGTGTCTGTAACGTGAAGTGCGCAGCACTAGGGCACTCAGTAGTGCGCACTCTGTCCCTATCTAGGGCTCTAATTTAGAGGGTTATGGTGGAGGAAATGATCTGCTGTCTACTTCCTGTCGCTTCCTAACAATAAGAGGAAGTGAACTGAAAGCAGTGGCGCCCCAGTCATGCCCTTTACACCAGCGTCTGGCTTTTACACACACACACACACACAGAGCCCCGGGTCAGTCCACTCCGAGCCGATCATCATGGCTGGATTCACAGCTGCGATTCTCCACTCAGGAGGTGTGTGTTATTCAGTGTTTATTCTGGTGTTATTCAGTGTTTATTCTGATGTGTTCAGTGTTTATTCTGATGTGTTCAGTGTTTATTCTGATGTGTTCAGTGTTTATTCTGATGTGTTCAGTGTTTATTATTATCCTGCAGTGTTTCAGACTCACTTTAACGTCACAGAAC
>NC_069717.1:207500-227500 GCF_027358585.1 Pangasianodon hypophthalmus
CTCTCTCTCATTCTCTCTCTCAGTCCCTCTCTGTGTCTCTCTCAGTCTCTCTCTCATTCTCTCTCTCATTCTCTCTCTCAGTCTCTCTCTCATTCTCTCTCTCAGTCTCTCTCTCATTCTCTCTCTCATTCTCTCTCTCATTCTCTCTCTCAGTCTCTCTCTCATTCTCTCTCTCAGTCTCTCTCTCATTCTCTCTCTCAGTCTCTCTCTCAGTCTCTCTCTCATTCTCTCTCTCATTCTCTCTCTCAGTCTCTCTCTCAGTCTCTCTCTCATTCTCTCTCTCAGTCTCTCTCTCTGTCTCTTTCTGTCTCTTTCTCTGTCTCTCTCTCAGTCTCTCTATCTGTCTCTCTCTCAGTCTCTCTATCTGTCTTTCTCTCAGTCTCTCTGTGTCTCTCTCTATCTGTCTCTCTCTCAGTCTCTCTCTCTGTCTCTTTCTGTCTCTTTCTCAGTCTCTCTCTCTGTCTCTCTCTCAGTCTCTCTCAGTCTCTCTCTCTGTCTCTCTCTCAGTCTCTCTCAGTCTCTCTCTCTGTCTCTTTCTGTCTCTCTCTCTCTGTGTCTCTGTCTCACTCTCTCTCTGTGTCTCTGTCTGTAGGATCCAGTCATGCCATCCCAGGAGCCGCTGGTTGATGAGAGAGGTGGAGAAGAGGAAGTGGAGCTTCCCCCAGAGGACACGGAGGACACGGAGGACACGGACAGAAGTAGGTCTCCTCTGTGTGTGTGTGTGTGTGTACACGCGCGTGTGTGAGTGTGTGTGTGAGTGTGTGTAGTCAGGTGATTCTGACCCAGATTAGACAGACGCAATCACTTCTTCTTCATTCATACTGCAGTCTGTGCTGCCACCTGCTGGACACACACACACACACACACACACACACACACACACACACATACACACACACACACCCACACACACACACACACACACACTCTCTTAATTCTTTGGAATTGCACTGTAAAGTATTTTTAAGTGCAGATCCTCAGGTGTGAGTTAAATCCTTTTAATATCAAATCCAGATCAACACAAACAATCCAGCATTCATCACTGAAGTAACAGAGTGAGACGAACATCAGCAGACTGAAGTGCAGCGACTCTGACCAGCTTTAAAACGTTAAAGTTATGTTTAAGCATTAAATCATTGAACTCATTGAGTGGTTGCTTTGTTAGATGGTTGCTAGGTTATTTTAGGTGGTTGCTAGGTTACTGGTATGGTATCCCAAGGGGGTTTCTGGGTTGTTGACAGCGTATTGCTGGTGGTTGCTATGTTATTTAGGTGGTTGCTAGGTCATTGTAGTATCCAAGGTGATTAGTGGGTTGTACAGTGCCTATAGAAAGTCATCGTACCCCTTCGAAATAGTTACTTTATTTGTCATACAGCCTGAAATCAAACCCCATTCCAAATAACTTTTCCAGCTTTATTTACAATTTTGGTCTTACAGCATCAAACCAATGAAAGAAAAAACACAACAGTTCTGCAAATTAATAAAAAACAAAAAACTAGAATAACAAGGTTGGAAAAGTCATCAGTTCCTTGAGACCTTTTGCTTTAATTACAGCCATCAGTCTTTTTGGATATGTCTGTACTAGCTTCGCACACCTTGATTGGGGAATATTTGCCCATTCTTCCTTGCAGAATTGCTCAAGTTCAGTCAATTTCTGTGGTGAGCGGCAATGGACTGCTCTCTTCAAATCCATCCACAGATTTTTGTTGGATTTAAGTCAGGGCTCTGACTCGGCCACTCAAGGACATTCACCTTCTTATCCTTAAGCTATTTTGTTGTTGTTTTGGCAGTATGTTTAAGGTTGTTGTCGTGTTGGAAGGTGAATGACCTGCCCATCTTCAGCTGTCTAGCAGAGGGACGCAGGTTTTCCTCAAGAATTTGGATGTACTTGGCAGCATCCATTTTCCCTTCAATCCTGACCAATCGCACAGTCCCAGCTGAAGAGAAACACCCCCACAACGTAATGCTGCCACCACCATGCTTCACAGTAGGTATGGTGTGTTTTGGGTGGTGTGCTGTGTTTGCTTTTCGCCAAACCTAGCGCTTGGACTTCAGTCCAAAAAGGTCAATTTTGGTCTCATCAGACCATAGCACCTTTTGCCAGAAGGTATCAGACTCTTCCAGATGTGCGCAAACGAGACTGAGTGTGACACTTTTTTAGGAAAGGCTTCTTTCGTGCCACCCTGCCATACAGGCCAGCTTTGTGTAAAGCTTGGGAGATAGTTGTCACATGCACAGACTGAGCAGACCCAGCCATAAAGCCTCGTAGGTCCTTCAAAGTTGCCTTTGGCCTCTTGGTAGCTTCTCTTATCAATGTCCTCCTGGCTCTGTCATGTGTGTGGTGCCATACGCTTTCCACTTCTTAATGATGCTCTGAACAGTACTCCGAGGGAGAGCTAAAGCCTTTGAAATTATTTTGTAAGGTCTTTTGAAAGCACTTTCCCAACGATGGTGAATTCTTTGCCGTATCATGCACTACTCACAGTGGAATCTTCAAGAAACAGCTCGTTTTATTCTGAAGTAATCAACACCATTACTATTGATGTCAGGTGGGGCAATTAGCCTGGTGTGTAATCTGGAAGTTGATTGCTTGCACCTGAGCAAGTTTATAATGGTATACTCTAAGGGGCTGATCACTTTACCAAACCAGGCATTTCACTGATTAATTTTTAATAATCCTCCAGAAGTTTTTAAAAGGATATTTTCACTTTAATGATGAGGGTTATAATGTGTACATGCAGCTCAAAAAGTTAGACTTAATTTATTTTATTTTCCAGGGTGTAATGTGACAAAAGGTAAAGGTTTTCACAGGGTATGATGATTTTCTATAGGCACTGTATATAGGTCATTGCTATGGTGGTTGTTTGGTGGTTGTTAGGTTGTTGTTCTGGTATTTCCGATGGTTGCTAGTGTACTGTTAGGTGGTTCCTAAGTCATTTCTGTGGTATCCAATGTGGTTGCTAGGTTGTAGCTAGGCAGTTGCTAAGGAATATCTGTTGGTTTTTAGGTGGTTACTAGGTCATTGCTATGATATTTCAGGTAGTTGTTTGGTTGTTGCTAGGTTGTTGCTATGGTATCCAAGGTGGTTGTTAAGTGGTTGTTATGGTATTCCAGGTGCTAGGTCATTGCTATGATATCTCAGGTAGTTGTTTGGTGGTTGCTAGGTTGTTGCTATGGTATCCAAGTTGGCTGCTGCTGTTGCTAGGTAGTGGCTAGGCTATTGCTAGATGGTTGCTATAGTTCTGCACATGGTTGCTAGGTGGTTGCTATGCAATCTCAGGTGACTACAGTGTTTATGCCATCCCAGATGGCTGCAAGGTTGTATCTAGGCAGTTGCTAAGGATTCTCAGCTGGTTGCTAGCTTTGTAATTGGTTGCTATTGTGTTTCAGGGAGTGGCTAAGGTGTTAGTAGGTGGAGCAATGCGGTCTTTAATTGCTTTTAGTATATCTGAATTAAGAGCTAAAATCAGGCTCACTACATCTGTCTCTCTCTCTCTCTCTCTCTCTCTCTCCCCCCTCTCTCTATCTCTCTCTCTCTCTCTCTCTCTCTCTGTCCCCATCTCTATCTCTCTCTCTCTCTCCCCGTCTCTCTATCTGTCTGTCACTCTCTCCCTCTCTCTCTGTCTCTCTCTCTCTAACTCTCTCTCTCTCTCTCTGTCTCTCTGTCTCTCTCTCTCTCTCTGTCTCTCTCTCTCTAACTCTCTCTCTCTCTGTCTCTCTCTCTCTGTCTCTCTTTCTGTCTCTCTCTCTGTCTCTCTCTCTGTCTCTCTCTCTCTCTCTGTCTCTCTCCCTGTCTCTCTCTCTGTCTCTGTCTCTCTCTCTGTCTCACTCTCTCTGTCTCTCTCTCTCTGTCTCTCTGTCTCTCTCTCTCTGTCTCTCTTTCTGTCTCTCTCTCTGTCTCTCTCTCTCTGTCTCTCTCTCTGTCTCTCTTTCTCTCTGTCTCTCTCTCTGTCTCTCTCTCTCTATCTGTCTGTCTCTCTGTCTATCTGTCTGTCTCTCTCTCCCCCTGTCTCTCTCTCTGTCTCTCTCTCCCCCTCTCTCTCTCTGTCTCTCTCCCCCGCTCTCTCTTCTCTCTCTCTCTCTCTCTCTCTCTCTCTCTATCTGTCTGTCTCTCTGCAGTAGCGTTCCTGCCCCACAGTCGGACAGTGGACAAAGCTGAAGATGACCCGGAGGTGATGTCACACTATTAACACTCTGCACTTAATAAACTGTAATAAGCAGTATCAGGAGGTATTTCTGATAGATTTCACAGCACTTTTATAAGTCGCTCTGGATAAGACGTCTGCCAAATGCCATAAAGGTAAATGTAAGAACACTTTTATTCATTATCTTATATACATATATATATATATATATATATATATATATATATATATATATATATATATATATATATACAGTGCTATGCATATACACAGATAGAGACAGATAGAGAGACAATGCTGTGCATAAGTATTCACCCCCCTCCCCAGTGTTATAATCTGGAACTGAAATGGACGTCATTGGGATGTTTACTGTTTGATTTACACAACACGTCTATAGGTGAAAGTATGTTTTTATGATGACACAAATGTTTTTAAAGAAAAAAGCAGACATTTGTTGGTTTCATAAGTATTTACCCCCTGGGTTCAATACTAATACATTCAGGAGTCGGTGATTGTTGGTAGTTTTATTGAATACATTCAGGATCATTGTTTTGTTGGAAGGTGAAGCTCCACCCCCCAGTCTCAGGTCTCTCACAGACTGGAACAGGATTTCTATTACGATTATCCTGTATTTCCATCCATCTCACCCTCAACCCTGACCAGTTTCCCTGCTGATGAAAGGCATCTCTACATGATTTTCATGATGCTACCACCACCATGCTTCATAGTGGGGATGGTGTCCTAAGTGTTGGGTTTCCGCCAAACGTAGCACTTTGTGCCAATGTCAGAAAGTTCAGTTTGGCTCTTATCAGACCAGTGAACCTTCTTCCACATGTTTATTGAGCATGCAATTTCTTTCTTATCATCACTCTTCCATGAAATCCAGTAGAGTGTTAGGGTTGTGTGGAGTGTTAGGGTTGTGAGGAGTGTTAGGGTTGTGTGGAGTGTTAGGGTTGTGAGGAGTGTTAGGGTTGAGAGGAGTGTTAGGGTTGTGTGGAGTGTTAGGGTTGTGAGGAGTGTTAGGGTTGTGTGGAGTGTTAGGGTTGTGTGGCGTGTTAGGGTTGTGAGGAGTGTTAGGGTTGTGAGGAGTGTTAGGGTTGTGTGGAGTGTTAGGGTTGTGAGGAGTGTTAGGGTTGTGTGGAGTGTTAGGGTAGTGAGGAGTGTTAGGGTTGTGAGGAGTGTTAGGGTTGTGTGGAGTGTTAGGGTTGTGAGGAGTGTTAGGGTTGTGTGGAGTGTTAGGGTTGTGAGGAGTGTTAGGGTTGTGTAGTGTTAGGGTTGTGTGGAGTGTTAGGGTTGTGAGGAGTGTTAGGGTTGTGTGGAGTGTTAGGGTTGTGAGGAGTGTTAGGGTTGTGTGGAGTGTTAGGGTTGTGAGGAGTGTTAGGGTTGTGTGGAGTGTTAGGGTTGTGAGGAGTGTTAGGGTTGTGTGGAGTGTTAGGGTTGTGAGGAGTGTTAGGGTTGTGAGGAGTGTTAGGGTTGTGAGGAGTGTTAGGGTTGTGTGGAGTGTTAGGGTTGTGAGGAGTGTTAGGGTTGTGTGGAGTGTTAGGGTAGTGAGGAGTGTTAGGGTTGTGAGGAGTGTTAGGGTTGTGTGGAGTGTTAGGGTTGTGAGGAGTGTTAGGGTTGTGTGGAGTGTTAGGGTTGTGAGGAGTGTTAGGGTTGTGTGGAGTGTTAGGGTTGTGAGGAGTGTTAGGGTTGTGTGGAGTGTTAGGGTTGTGTAGAGTGTTAGGGTTGTGAGGAGTGTTAGGGTTGTGTGGAGTGTTAGGGTTGTGTGGAGTGTTAGGGTTGTGTGGAGTGTTAGGTTTGTGAGGAGTGTTAGGGTTGTGAGGAGTGTTAGGGTTGTGTGGAGTGTTAGGGTTGTGAGGAGTGTTAGGGTTGTGAGGAGTGTTAGGGTTGTGAGGAGTGTTAGGGCTGTGTGGAGTGTTAGGGTTGTGTGGAGTGTTAGGGTTGTGAGGAGTGTTAGGGCTGTGTGGAGTGTTAGGGTTGTGAGGAGTGTTAGGGTTGTGTGGAGTGTTAGGGTTGTGAGGACTGTTAGGGTTGTGTAGAGTGTTAGGGTTGTGTGGAGTGTTAGGTTTGTGAGGAGTGTTAGGGTTGTGAGGAGTGTTAGGGTTGTGTGGAGTGTTAGGGTTGTGTAGTGTTAGGGTTGTGTGGAGTGTTAGGGTTGTGTGGAGTGTTAGGGTTGTGTGGAGTGTTAGGGCTGTGTGGAGTGTTAGGGTTGTGAGGAGTGTTAGGGTTGTGAGGAGTGTTAGGGCTGTGTGGAGTGTTAGGGTTGTGAGGAGTGTTAGGGTTGTGTGGAGTGTTAGGGCTGTGTGGAGTGTTAGGGTTGTGTAGTGTTAGGGTTGTCAGGAGTGTTAGGGTTGTGTAGAGTGTTAGGGTTGTGAGGAGTGTTAGGGTTTTGTAGTGTTAGGGTTGTGAGGAGTGTTAGGGTTGTGAGGAGTGTTAGGGTTGTGAGGACTGTTAGGGTTGTGAGGACTGTAAGGGTTGTGTGGAGTGTTAGGGTTGTGAGGAGTGTTAGGGTTGTGTGGAGTGTTAGGGTTGTGAGGAGTGTTAGGGTTGTGAGGACTGTAAGGGTTGTGTAGAGTGTTAGGGTTGTGTGGAGTGTTAGGGTTGTGAGGAGTGTTAGGGTTGTGAGGAGTGTTAGGGTTGTGTGGAGTGTTAGGGTTGTGTAGATTGTTAGGGTTGTGTGGAGTGTTAGGGTTGTGTGGAGTGTTAGGGTTGTGTAGAGTGTTAGGGTTGTGTGGAGTGTTAGGGTTGTGAGGAGTGTTAGGGTTGTGTGGAGTGTTAGGGTTGTGAGGACTGTTAGGGGTGTGTGGAGTGTTAGGGTTGTGTGGAGTGTTAGGGCTGTGTGGAGTGTTAGGGTTGTGAGGAGTGTTAGGGTTGTGTGGAGTGTTAGGGTTGTGTGGAGTGTTAGGGTTGTGAGGAGTGTTAGGGTTGTGTGGAGTGTTAGGGCTGTGTGGAGTGTTAGGGTTGTGAGGAGTGTTAGGGTTGTGTGGAGTGTTAGGGTTGTGAGGAGTGTTAGGGTTGTGAGGACTGTTAGGGTTGTGTGGAGTGTTACGGTTGTGTAGAGTGTTAGGGTTGTGTGGAGTGTTAGGGTAGTGAGGAGTGTTAGGGTTGAGGAGTGTTAGGGTTGTGTGGAGTGTTACGGTTGTGTAGAGTGTTAGGGTTGTGAGGAGTGTTAGGGTTGTGAGGAGTGTTAGGGTTGTGTGGAGTGTTAGGGTTGTGTGGAGTGTTAGGGCTGTGTGGAGTGTTAGGGTTGTGAGGAGTGTTAGGGTTGTGTAGTGTTAGGGTTGTGTGGAGTGTTAGGGTTGTGAGGAGTGTTAGGGTTGTGTGGAGTGTTAGGGTTGTGTGGAGTGTTAGGGTTGTGAGGAGTGTTAGGGTTGTGTGGAGTGTTAGGGTTGTGTGGAGTGTTAGGGTTGTGAGGAGTGTTAGGGTTGTGTAGTGTTAGGGTTGTGAGGAGTGTTAGGGTTGTGTAGAGTGTTAGGGTTGTGAGGAGTGTTAGGGTTGTGTAGTGTTAGGGTTGTGAGGAGTGTTAGGGTTGTGTAGTGTTAGGGTTGTGAGGAGTGTTAGGGTTGTGTGGAGTGTTAGGGTTGTGAGGAGTGTTAGGGTTGTGTAGAGTGTTAGGGTTGTGAGGAGTGTTAGGGTTGTGTGGAGTGTTAGGGTTGTGTGGAGTGTTAGGGTTGTGTAGAGTGTTAGGGTTGTGTGGAGTGTTAGGGTTGTGTGGAGTGTTAGGGGTGTGTGGAGTGTTAGGGTTGTGAGGAGTGTTAGGGTTGTGTGGAGTGTTAGGGTTGTGAGGAGTGTTAGGGTTGTGTGGAGTGTTAGGGTTGTGTGGAGTGTTAGGGTTGTGAGGAGTGTTAGGGTTGTGTAGAGTGTTAGGGTTGTGGATCTCCAGCTCCTTCAGAGTTCTCCTTGTCCTCTTGGTTGTGTCTCTGACTAATCCCCTCTTTACCTGCTCACTGACTCACTGACTCTTTGACTCACTGACTGGTGTCCTCGAGGCAGAGTCACGGTTCTGTCGTATTCTTGATATTATTTTTAAGATAATAATAACAGTCTCTCTGCAGGATGGTCAGGAATATTTTTTATAACCAAATTCTGATTTATACTTTTCTAGAACAAACTGCTGTTCTCGAGCACACTCTGGGTTCTTCAGGTGACTTTATACTGAGATCACGAGACACTTTAATTACATGCATTCTACTGATTGTTTGACTTCTGATGGAAACTGAACCAGAATTAAGATCATAGAGAGGGGGGCGAATACTTATGCACTCACAGCATAATTCACACCAAACTATATTGATTTTTCTCTCCATTTTAAGATTATGGAGTATTTTATGTAGCTTCATGACATAAAAATCCCAGTTAAGTCCATTTCAGTTGTAACACACATTAGTTTGTGCTGCATATGGATATAATTGTATTAATTGTGTGTGTGTGTGTGGTGTGTGTGTGTGTGTGTGTGTGTGTGTGGTGTGTGTGTGTTTGTGGTGTGTGTGTGTGTGTTTGTGGTGTGTGTGTGTGGTGTGTGTGTGTTTGTGGTGTGTGTGTGTTTGTGGTGTGTGTGTGTGGTGTGTGTGTGTGTGTGTGGTGTGTGTGTGTTTGTGGTGTGTGTGTGTGTGGTGTGTGTGTGTGTTTGTGGTGTGTGTGTGTGTGTGTTTGTGGTGTGTGTGTGTGGTGCGTGTGTGTGTTTGTGGTGTGTGTGTGTGTTTGTGGTGTGTGTTTGTGTGTTTGTGGTGTGTGTGTGTGGTGTGTGTGTGTGTTTGTGGTGTGTGTGTGTGTGGTGTGTGTGTGTGTTTGTGGTGTGTGTGTGTGTGTTTGTGGTGTGTGTGTTTGGTGCGTGTGTGTGTTTGTGGTGTGTGTGTGTGTGGTGTGTCAATTACAGGGTGTGGTGGACGGGATGGAGAAGCTGCAGCTAACAGAGACACTCACTCTGTCTGATTTTGATCTGATGCGTGTGATTGGACGAGGGAGTTACGCCAAAGTGCTGCTGGTGCGTCTGAAGAAGAACGAACATGTTTACGCCATGAAGGTGGTGAAGAAGGAGCTGGTGCACGATGACGAGGTGAGAAGAAACATCCAGAACATCTGAGTGAAACATCAACATCTAAACATAACAAACCCCAATAAAACACTACATCATAAGGAGACAGATTATGTAATATAAATAGCGCCGTATAAACTCCTCTGTCCTGAAGACAACAGAAAACTTTAAGCTACAGCTTTACCTCTGACTGTTACAAAGCTCTGACACTGGAGACTCCTTCCATTAATGTCAAATAAACACGTACTTACAGAAAAGTTCACCGTATCTACAATTGACACATTTTTAATCCGTTTATGTGGAGCGGCCACCGTACACGTTCTTGCGAATGAGCTGTTACTATAGAAACGATAACGTAATAGAACGAGAGCATTAATATAAACCTGTGAGTCCCATGATGCTTTGCATGCAGCATAAAAAAAAACACATTAAATCCAGGTGATATGATGCAGCCACACCTCCATTCCCAACCAGATCCATTCCCACTCAGATCCATTCCCACTCAGATCCATTCCCAATCAGATCCATTCCCAATCAGATCCATTCCCACTCAGATCCATTCCCACTCAGATCCATTCCCACTCAGATCCATTCCCAATCAGATTCATTCCCAATCAGATCCATTCCCACTCAGATCCATTCTCAACCAGATCCATTCTCAACCAGATCCATTCCCACTCAGATCCATTCCCACTCAGATCCATTCTCAACCAGATCCATTCCCAATCAGATCCATTCCACTCAGATCCATTCCCAACCAGATCCATTCCCACTCAGATCCAATCCCACTCAGATCCATTCCCACTCAGATCCATTCCCAATCAGATTCATTCCCAATCAGATCCATTCCCACTCAGATCCATTCTCAACCAGATCCATTCTCAACCAGATCCATTCCCACTCAGATCCATTCCCAACCAGATCCATTCCCACTCAGATCCAATCCCACTCAGATCCATTCCCAACCAGATCCATTCCAAATCAGATCCATTCCCACTCAGATCCATTCCCAACCAGATCCATTCCCAACCAGATCCATTCCCACTCAGATCCATTCCCAATCAGATCCATTCCCAATCAGATCCATTCCCACTCAGATCCATTCCCAATCAGATTCATTCCCAATCAGATCCATTCCCACTCAGATCCATTCCCACTCAGATCCATTCTCAACCAGATCCATTCCCACTCAGATCCATTCCCACTCAGATCCATTCTCAACCAGATCCATTCCCAATCAGATCCATTCCACTCAGATCCATTCCCACTCAGATCCATTCCCAACCAGATCCATTCCCAATCAGATCCATTCCCACTCAGATCCATTCCCACTCAGATCCATTCCCACTCAGATCCATTCCCACTCAGATCCATTCCCAACCAGATCCATTCCAAATCAGATCCATTCCAAATCAGATCCATTCCCACTCAGATCCATTCCCAACCAGATCCATTCCCAATCAGATCCATTCCACTCAGATCCATTCCACTCAGATCCATTCCCACTCAGATCCAATCCCACTCAGATCCATTCCCAACCAGATCCATTCCAAATCAGATCCATTCCAAATCAGATCCATTCCCACTCAGATCCATTCCCACTCAGATCCATTCCCAACCAGATCCATTCCCAATCAGATCCATTCCCAATCAGATCCATTCCCACTCAGATCCATTCCCACTCAGATCCATTCCCAACCAGATCCATTCCCAATCAGATCCATTCCACTCAGATCCATTCCCACTCAGATCCATTCCCAACCAGATCCATTCCCACTCAGATCCAATCCCACTCAGATCCATTCCCAACCAGATCCATTCCAAATCAGATCCATTCCCACTCAGATCCATTCCCAACCAGATCCATTCCCACTCAGATCCATTCCCACTCAGATCCATTCCCACTCAGATCCATTCTCAACCAGATCCATTCCCAATCAGATCCATTCCCAATCAGATCCATTCCCACTCAGATCCATTCCCAATCAGATCCATTCCCAATCAGATCCATTCCACTCAGATCCATT
This sequence comes from Pangasianodon hypophthalmus, assembly GCF_027358585.1. NCBI lineage: Eukaryota > Metazoa > Chordata > Actinopteri > Siluriformes > Pangasiidae > Pangasianodon > Pangasianodon hypophthalmus. The sequence continues at coordinate 218,708 of NC_069717.1, forward strand.
CCCACTCAGATCCATTCCCAACCAGATCCATTCCCACTCAGATCCAATCCCATTCAGATCCATTCCCAACCAGATCCATTCCCACTCAGATCCATTCCCAACCAGATCCATTCCCACTCAGATCCAATCCCACTCAGATCCATTCCCAACCAGATCCATTCCAAATCAGATCCATTCCCAACCAGATCCATTCCCAACCAGATCCATTCCCAATCAGATCCATTCCCACTCAGATCCATTCCCAACCAGATCCATTCCCACTCAGATCCATTCCCAACCAGATCCATTCCCACTCAGATCCATTCCCACTCAGATCCATTCCCACTCAGATCCAATCCCACTCAGATCCATTCCCAACCAGATCCATTCCCAATCAGATCCATTCCACTCAGATCCATTCCCAATCAGATCCATTCCCAACCAGATCCATTCCCAATCAGAAGTTCTGCAGGTAAACACACAGTCAGTGTAAAATATTGTGTTGAGTGAGAAATGTTTCACCACCAGGAGGCGCTGTGGGAGTGTGTAGGTTTAACACACACTTCATTCTTCCAGGTCTTCATTAGGTGCAGGAATTGTAGTGTGTGTGTGTGTGTGTGTGTGTGTGTGTGTGTGTATGTGCTGGCAAGACTAATAATTAATGAACATGTCCAAACCTGTTTATTTATTGGTGTGATGTTTTTTCTGATCTTGGCATCAGAGACGAGACACAAACACACACACACACACACACACACACATTGACACAGGAACACACACGGACACACACACACACACACGGACACAGACACAAACACACACATGGACACACACGTGGACAAACATTACTATACGCAGTTCATTGGGTTTTTTTGTTTGTTTGTTTGTTTTGATAAGCAGACAGTCATTTTTCATTAAAGGATACTGGGAATATGGGACACTGGGAATATGGAACAATGGGAATATGGAACGTTGGGAATATGGAACAATGGGAATATGGAACATTGGGAATATGGAACAATGGGAATATGGAACGTTGGGAATATGGGACACTGGGAATATGGGACTGAGTTTGTTTGTGAACTTTCAAGCTGAACTGTGTATGCTCTCTGTTTTGCTCTGTGTGTGTGCGTGTGTGTGTGTGTGTGTGTAGTTTGAGGTGTGTGACAGTTTTGACACTCCGTCAAACTAAACTGCTGAACAGGAGACAAGCAAGACAGCAGCAGCATAATGAACACACACACACACACACACACACACACACACACACACACACTGAGATGTGTGTGTCTCTGGTTTCTGTGCTGGTCGCTGTGAGAGGAGGAAGGTGCTGTTTATTATTTTACTGTTTTATTATTTTCCCTTCCTGTAGCACAGACTCCTGTACTGCAGTTCATTTTAATAATAATTTAGTAATTTATGGTAATAAATAACCAAGATTAATAATATATACAGCCATGTGCAAAAGTATAGGCACCCTAATGTTTAAAGCTAAGTTTATTTTAGGAGTTTATTTTTTATTTCTTCTGCATTACTGTCTATAAAAAAGAGCAATGTTTAAATGTCAGAATGTTTATTTCACCAAAACTTTCCTTATAAAACAGTCGGACGCTGACAACCTGAGAGAACTGACACAGATTTACAGACAAAGCTTCAAATATTTCTTTATTTAGTTTATTACAATTTACTGATATTTATTTGTGGTATTTTATAAGGATGTAATTGTTAATAATAATTTTGTAGTTTCTAATAAATGTGTAAATGGTAGTTTAAAAAATATATGTAGTTATTTTTTGATAACTACAATTATATATTAATATAATTTATATTCATTACACTGTTAAAGTGTAGTTACAGTTTTATATAAAGCTTCTGTCTGTCTCTCTCTCTCTCTCTCTCTGTCTCTCTCTGTCTCTCTCTCTCTCTCTGTCTCTCTCTGTCTCTCTCTCTCTCTCTGTCTCTCTCTGTCTCTCTCTCTCTCTCTCTCTCTCTCTCTGTGTGTGTGTGATTATGTTGTAGGATATCGATTGGGTTCAGACGGAGAAGCATGTTTTTGAACAGGCCTCCACTAACCCTTTCCTTGTGGGTTTACATTCCTGCTTTCAAACTGAGAGCCGGTGAGACACACAAACACACACACACACACACACACACACACACACACACACACTATCTGTCAGTAGACACTAATCTGATGTTATCTGATCTGTATTATTTATCACGTTCAGTTTGTGAAGTTCGCTTTATTGTATGCTACACATGATTCTGGTGATGAAACACTTCACACTTAATTTATTTAACTTAATACAAATGTATTTTTATTTTATTAAACTGTTTATTTACAGGAGATGTCATGGGAGTCGAATGTGTAATCATTTATCCATGCAGATTTCACCATACTAAACTGCAGGTTATAAATTTCCATTACTTGATTACCTGAAAGAATGTGTGTGTGTGTGTGTGTGTGTTTGTCAGGTTGTTCTTGGTTATCGAGTATGTGAATGGAGGAGACCTGATGTTCCATATGCAACGACAACGGAAACTTCCAGAGGAACACGCCAGGTAGTACACACACACACACACACACACACACACACACACACACTCACACACACACACACACACATTCACACACACGTAGAGACACCTACACAACTTATTGAATAATACATGCCTGTCTGTCTCAGTGACTCTCTCTTTCTCTGCCTTTCTCTCTTTGTCTCAATCTGTCTCTCTCTCTCTCTGTTTCTCTCTCTCTCTCTCTGTTTCTCTCTCTCTCTCTCTGTTTCTCTCTCTCTCTTTCTCTCTGTCTCTTTCTCCCCTGTGATAAGCAGAGATCAAACGCAGGATAATTAAGCGCGTCGAGAGTGCCCCCAATCAGCCTCATTAATATTCATGTTGCACACTGTGCATATGTAAATCAGTATGCTAATCACAGCTAATCTTCATGAATATTCATGAGCCTGTCGTAAATGTCCCATGAGCCCCGGAGAGCATGGCACACAGCCTCTTTGGGAATGTCATCCATCGTTTTTTTATCCCGTTTCATCTTTGCTGTTTTAACCTCCACTGTGTTATTAAAGAGTGAAATTCAGAGAACTTCATTTAACCTTCACAAACATCACTATCATCTTATACAGAAAATAAACTAAATGCAGAAATTAATCAGTGTTTAAATATGTAGTGAAGGTTACAGTAAATAAAAATATATACAACTAAAAAGTAAAATTAAATAGGACTAAATGGTATTTCATTATTTAATGGAGAGTCAACCTTTGGTAATTATTTTTATATGTTTTAAAGTATGTTTGTTTATTTACTTATTTTTTTAATTCACACTAAAATGCCAGATAAAATGTGCAGATGGAAACACAGCGGGCTCTTCGATTGGTGGAGATTTTAACAGAACCCTAATAACTACAGTCTCGACCAATGGTGTGATGGAGCTCTGATGACATCATCACACTTTCTTTATTAAAAGAAACTAAACCATTTATGATGTTTTCCTCCAGAGCAGCCATGTTGGATTAGCCACAAACAATCTAATCCAACTGATGCAGCAATTACTTCCCAATTATTATTAGCAATTTTACACAATATATTTATTTAATTATTTTATATTTATTACTTAAGCTGCCCACATAAGCATTCAGGTTTCTGCTTCCTGCTTTTTTATGCACTTCCTTCGCCCTCAGTATCAGTGTATATCAGTGAAGAATGATGAAGTCTTGATGAAGGAATATAGTGTGTGTGTGTGTGTGTGTGTGTGTGTGTGTGTGTGTGTCCAGGTTCTACGCTGCTGAAATCTGTATCGCTCTAAACTTCCTGCATGAGAAGGGCATCATTTACCGAGACCTGAAACTGGACAACGTTCTTCTGGACCAGGACGGTCACATCAAACTCACTGACTACGGCATGTGCAAGGTAACAAATCTACACGGCTAGCACATGCTTATAATATAACGTACTATCACATCTTTAATATACTTTTATGTGTTATATTATAAGCATGTTGTAATATGACATGTAATGGTATATTATAAGCATGTTATCACATGCTTATAATATAACACATAATGGTATATTAAAGATGTGATAGTATGTTAAAGATGCATTAAAGTGCACTGTTTTAATGATTATATAACTGTATTCATTCAGTCATTCTTTCATTCATTCGTTCATTCATTTTCCTTCCTCTTATCCTGTGTGTGTTGCCATGGCAGCAGGCTGAGAAGGTCAGTCCAGACTTCTCTCTCCTCAGCTGCAGATTCTAGCTCCTTCTGTGGGATTCCCAGACATTCCCACTCTGACTGTGAGATAATAAAAAGATAATAATCTCTCCAGTGGGTCCTGCGTCCGCCCCGGGGTCTCCGTCCAGTGGGATGTGTCTCATTCAGCTTAGCTGGGAGCCCACCAGGGGGCGTCTCTATAAGGTGCCCAAACCACCTCAAATGGCTCTTCTCGATTCGATGGAGCAGTGGCTCTACTCTGAGGTTCTCCTGGCTTGAGCTCCTCATCCTCTCACGGAGAGAAAGCCCAGAAACCCTGCAGAAAAACCTCATTCCCCCGCCTGTACTCGCACCCTTAGTCTTTCTGTCACTACACACGGTGTGTGACCATAGATGAGGAATTGGACATAGATTGACCAGTAAAGAGAGAGAGCTTTGTCCACAAATAGATATTTGTCCATCAAAGAGACGTGTTAGCTACACAACTCCAACCTTGTCCACTGCCTTCAGAATCTCCAGCCAAATCTCCTCCACTCCTGCAGCCTTGCCCCATGAAGGTTTCTAACCACCATAGTAACCTCAGCCACAGAGATGTACTCTAAAATACCAGAAATTTCTGGCACTGCCTCCTGAAGGGAGATCATGTCCACTGGGTTAAGAAGTTCCTCAAAAAGTGCTTCTTCACTTTTGCTCAACAATATCCCCAGTAGAGTTCTGCACTCCCTCAGACTTGTTCAGCAGAGCTCCTGAGATGCCAAATGGTTTGCCGGAACATTGAGGCCACATGAAAGTCTTTTTCCATCGCCTGTCCAAACTCCTTCCATGCCTGAACCTTCGCTTCTGTTTTTGCTGCAGCTCTCCTGGCTTTCTTATACCTCTCTACTGAATCAGAAGGGTTCTCCATGAGCATTACTTAGAACTTCTCCTTCTTTAAATTGCTGGCCTCCCTTACCATGGGTGTCCACAAGTCTGTCCTAGAGTTACCACCATGACAGGCACCAACAGCCTTCCTGCCTAGGCTTCTTGTACTTGCCTCTACAACTGAGGACTTGGACATGGTCCATTCAGACTCAGTGTCCTCAACCTCACTCAGTACACAGGAGAAGAGAGAGTTAAGTTCATTTCTCACTGAAACTTCAGTGCGATGTTCACAAACAACCCCTCTACCAAGTTGTTACCAAATTTTGATCAGGTGACAGCTCTGCTCCTCTCTTTACCCAAGAGTCTGGAACATACTGACTCAAATCTGATGATACAATCACAAAACCGATCATTGACCTTTGACCCATGTGCTCTGGTACCAAGTACTCCCTTATGAGCAGAGTGTTTGTTATTGATGATTTGTGGCTTGCACAAAAGTCTAATAACATTTCACCACTCGGGTTCTGATCCAGGAGGCCGTTCCTCCCAATCACACCCCTCCAAGTATCTCCATCATTCCTGACATGAGCACTAAAGTTCCCCAGGAGCACTATGGAGTCAGGAGGACATTTCATCTTTTTCTATTCCATCTGACCCAACTTTTCCAAGAAGGCTGAATGCTCTGAACTGCTAATTGTGTCAGAGTTTTCTTTCCTGAGACTTAGAATCTCATGGAGCCAACCGTCTTGTCCACTGGAAAACAAAAAACTTCCCACACTCACCTGAGGCTTATTTCCTGTGGGAACTCCAGAGTAGGAGAGAGACCACTACTGATCAAGAAGTTTGGTACCAGAGCCGGTATTCTGTGTGGATGTAAAGCAGACTACAATCTAGTTAAGACCTTTCCATCTCACACACTAGCTCATGCTCTTCCCATAGCTAGTTTCTATTTCTAGGGTCTGGTCCATCTAAGACTGTCCATCACATGCCTGCTTCCCAACTGGCATTACACTTGACCCAAGTCCTTCATCTCACCCACAAGATGGCTCCATGTCACCTTTTCAGGCTGAGCTTGTCCAGGTTACGTGGGTGGCCACCCCCAGACCTGGCTCCAGGGGTGAGTCCCTGTAACCCTAATCTGGGCAGGTACACTTAGTCTTCTTTGTACCCTTCATGGGGTGGTTAGAATCGCTCTTTGTCCGATGTCTCCCCTCAGATCTGCTCATCGAGCATGGCCCTGTTGGGGGCGTTAAGCTCCTGGTGACATTGTCCTGAGGTTCACTAAAATACACAAGTCCAAAATTCACAAAGGGAGTGTTTATGATAAACCGATAGAAATGGACTTTATCTCCTTAATCTCCTAAAGTTCTTTCTGAGTGGAATTAAAGACCACTGAGGTCTCGTTTCAGGAGGGGATCAGACCCGGGGACACCACCAGCACTTTTTGTGGGACGCCGAACTACATTGCACCTGAAATCCTGCGAGGAGAAGATTACGGTACGCAATAAACACCCATCACTCAACACAAGCACGAAACCTGTCACTCACCATAAGCTCTGAGCAGAGTTTACATAATTACCTCATAGCACATTGTAGTGTACAGTACAGATCTCTCTCTTTCTCTCTTTCTCACTCTCTCTCTGTCTCACACTCTCACTCTCTGCCTCTCTCTCTCTCTCTCTCTCACACACACTCTCTGCCTGTCTCTCTCTCTCTGCCTCTCTCTCTCTCTCTCTCTGTCTCACACTCTCACTCTCTGCCTCTCTCTCTCTCTCTCTCTCTCACACACTCTCTGCCTGTCTCTCTCTCTCTGCCTCTCTCTCTCTTTCTCTGTCTCACACTCTCACTCTCTGCCTCTCTCTCTCTTTCTCTCTCTCTCTCTGTCTCACACTCTCACACTCTCTGCCTGTCTCTCTCTCTCTCTCTCTCTCTCTCAGGGTTCAGTGTGGACTGGTGGGCTCTTGGGGTGTTGATGTTTGAGATGATGGCTGGTAGATCTCCATTTGATATTATGACTGACAATCCAGATATGAACACAGAAGAGTATCTCTTCCAGGGTGAGACACACACACACACACACACACACACACACACACTACGCACTATATGCTTGCATACCATACACTCTGTTTATTATCTAGTACCTGGATGTTTGTAGTGCTTTTCATTCCCATAAAGCATAAAGTAAGTGTAGAACAGGAAGCCACAAACAAATATGGACAGTATGTAAATATGGAGTGCAATTAGCATTAAGCATGAGGGTTAACAAGAACAGGAAGCTGTTACCATGTAAGGAAAGTGGAGAGCAAAAAAGGGACAGAGATATGTGTGGAGTGTTCTGGCACGTGAGGAAAAAATTCCTTCATCACGCACAAACACACACACACGCACACACACACACACACACACACACGCACGCACGCACGCACACACACACTACCCATGCTGACATGGTCATCTGCTGCTCTGTCTGTTCACCCCCCCTCCAACTGAGAGGGCAGCATGCTGTTATGCACACACACACACACACACACACACACACACACACACACACACACATGAACACACATGCGTGCACACACACCTCTGTAACTTGTCTTGCTTTGTAGCCATAAACCTGACCCCCCCATTCCCCACTGCTGCTCTACAGTTCTCCCATATGCTGCAGTAGAGCACACACACACACACACACACACACACATACACACACACACACACACACCTCTGTGTTCTAATCCTTCTAGACAGAGATTGTGAAGAGAGTGAGAGAGAGTTGTCTATAATCTGTATTTCTCTGAAAATGGAGAGAGACAGACAGGAAGAGAGAGACAGGCAGAGAAACAGATATTTACTGTTTATATTTACACTATTGTAAACAAGATTGCTGAAATAGTTAATCAGTACAATAAAATTGTGTGTGTGTGTGTGTGTGTGTTAGAGCCTCCCACCCTTCCTGCCTACAACACGACTGCAGTACTTAGCAGGAATGACTCACTATTTTTCTTTTGTCTCTCTCTCTCTCTCTCTCTCTCTCTCTCTCTGTCTCTCTCTCTCTCTGTCACTCTGTCTCTCTCGCTCTGTCTCTCTCTCTCTCTCTCTCTCTGTCACTCTGTCTCTCTCTCTCTCTCTCTCTCTCTCAGTGATTTTGGAGAAACCGATCCGTATTCCTCGCTCGCTGTCAGTTAAAGCAGCGAGTGTGTTAAAAGGCTTTCTGAACAAGGTGAGAGTGTTCTGTCCTTCACACACTCCTGCTCTGTGTTCAGTTAGAGATTCACTTCATCTTTCTTCTGCACTGTGTGTGTGTGTGTGTGTGTGTGTGATCCTTTAACCTTCATTACCCTCACGTTGTGACGTTTTTGGTTAATACATACAGAGTTATGTCCAAAATATTTACGTGAAGAAAGGTTTTCAGAGTCGGGTTACGCAGCTGCTTAAGACACCTAATGAAGGTGATGAAATTGCAATGTGTGTGTGTGTGTGTGTGTGTGTGTGTGTGAGCTGTAGGCGATTTTATCACACTTTTAATTCACTATGTTGATTTGTCGAATGAATAAAATAAAGCCATAAAATAAATCTGTGATTAAGACGCGTCTCCTCCGATGTTGTCTGGGTGAAAATAAAACTTTTACATGCACTTTAAAGGGAAGATTTTATTAATTAATGTCATTAGATTAAGAGTGTCATGTGTATGTATTTAATATGGGAACATACATTTCAGCCTGAC
>NC_069717.1:232500-237500 GCF_027358585.1 Pangasianodon hypophthalmus
TCTGTAACACACGCTCTCAGGTTCTCAGTGAAATTTCTCTCTGTTCAGGAGCTTTATTTATTTTGGTCAGAGTTTTTCCTCATGTTTTTGTTTTATTTGTTGATTACAGTGTGTCATAGATTTTGTACACAAGCTGATTTTATTTATTTATTTAGTTTTTCTTCATGGGAAAAAGTTGTGTATGTACAGTATTTATTGTAATTTTGGTCAGAAGTAGCACTGATCTTTAGTTAGCTTTGTTCATGTAACAGAGTGTTTACGCTGTAGAGAACTTTAGTTAATGTTTTTAAATGTGCTTTATAAATGCACATGGCTTCTGGGTTTTTCAGGGTTTTTCAGGGTTTTTGGCTACAGCGGTGTATTAAAGAGTGAAATTCTCATCACTGTGCTGTGTGTTGTGTTTTTTCTCTCCTCAGGGATGTGATAAAGAGAATAGACCAGTCGGAGTTCGAGGGCTTCGAGTACATCAACCCCCTGCTGCTCTCCACCGAGGAAGCAGTATGAGGGAGGAAGACGACGGAACGGTTCTGTCGGCTCGCCCGCGGCTCTGAGCGAGCTACAGAGGGTTTTTTTAGTTCTGTGTGACTTCAGCAAGCGAGAGAGAAAAAACTCCCTACAGCACTGCATCTTCTACGAATTCTCATCTCTCAGACTCGTCTTCTCATCTCACACTCTCTCAGACTCCTCTGAAATTGTTCTGGAGGCAAAAAACACAACAAATGAAAACAGAACTGGAGAATTTTTACATTTAACAAAACTGAATTCCCTCAAAAATCATCCAAATTGTCTTCCTCCTTCCCATCATCCTCTCTGATTTTGTTGGTTTTTGTGCCTGTCCTCGTCGTTACCCAGAATCCCCTGCTACAGCTCATGGTTCTATTTGAGAACTTGATTTAACGTGCACTTCTTCTTCTTCTTCTTCTTCTTCTTGTATTTGTTGTTTTTAACTGAATCTCAGATGTAGGCATGTGCCGATGTTCAGGTTTATATGAGGCAGCATAAAGACGAGGCGTCTCTTACAGGTCCGTCAGAATCCCATAATTCACTTCACCAGACGAGAGAATGTGCGAAAATCACGGATAATTTTATCATGACGTAGTCATTTATCTGAAACAGGATTTCGTAAACCGTGGCGAAATGGTCACGTTATAGAGCTGTAATATCGGCACATGCTCACTCCGAACACGAATGTTAAATTAAACACGATGTTTAATTAAAAAGAAAAATTTAATTGTAATTTACGCTGATGTATTTACTTCACTTACAATGACTTTTTTAAAACCACGATTTCTTTAAATTTACTCACAAATCAGCAGACAAACCATTAACAAAAAAAAAAAAGAAACAAAAAGTGCCTCAAAGATCAAATATCCACATGAATCCTCACTAAAGTCTTTAAGCGGTAAATAAATTCTGATTTAAATTGAAAAGAATCACACGGAGCTCTGGCCGTGTCTCAAACCGAAATTACGCACATCAGTATTCAGACGCAACTGCAGACTGAAGCGCTATTCACAAGCTATTCACACGCACATGGGGGCGGAGTTTGTCTAAAACAGAGATGGCCCCGCCCCTCAGATGGCCCCGCCCCTTCCCCTACACAGATCAGTGCGCTGCTGCTGAGTGTGAACACTGTCGCATGTTTGGGTGCGTGATCCCGGAGCACGTGATCCCGGAGCACGTGACCTCGTGCGCGGTCTGAGACGCAGCTCTGTGTTCGGTGTGTTAGCGATGTCCGCTAATCGGCCGCATCACCATATTCACCGCCCGAATGCAGATTTATATAAAACATATCCTCACTCCCGCTTCCTTCCATCTCAGGTTCTTTAATCGGGACAAATCTAAAGGCTTGAATGCGCTAGTCACCGCTAGCATAAAACATATCGACGTTTTGTTTAATATGGAGGTGATAAAGGTTCTGAAACGTTTACAGAATCTAAACAGCACATGAAAGAGTTCATCCTGAGGCTAACGCTAACGTAGCTATCGTCTCGCTGAACCTGATTTATTCAGGACGCGCCATTTAGTGTAGCCCCGCCCCCTTTAGGTCACATGCTCATGGCTGGTTATAATAATAATTATAATTATAATAATAATAAATGAATAATTCATTAAGATGAAAATCCTCACACACCCATAGTAATTAACACACACACTCACTCACACACACACTCACTCACACACACACTCACACACACACTCACTCACACACACAAACATACACACACTCACACACGCACACACACACACACACACACACACACACACACACACACTCACACACACACACGCTAATTAACGCAGGCTCGGCCCCGGCTCAATCTCACTTTGTTAATAAAAACGCAGAGGAAACGTTCGCTTTTTCTTAATGCATAAATTAATCTTCAGTCTATTTCAGCCAATCAGAGACGACTTCACTGAAAACGAGAGTAAATGCGAACGCACGTTAGCCGAGCTCATCGATCACATCTGCCCCGCGTGGATTAGTTAGCGCTGTGTGTGTGTGTGTCAGTGTGTGTGTGTGTGTGTGTGTGTGTGTGTGAGTGTGTGTGAATGTGAGTGTGTGTCAGTGTGTGTGTGTGTGTGTGAGTGTGTGTCAGTGTGTGTGTGTGTGTGTGTGTGTGTGTGTGTGTGAGTGTGTGTGAATGTGAGTGTGTGTCAGTGTGTGTGTGTGTGTGTGTGTGTGAGTGTGTGTGAATGTGAGTGTGTGTCAGTGTGTGTGTGTGTCAGTGTGTGTGTGTGTGTGTGTCAGTGTGTGTGTGTGAGTGTGTGTGTGTGTCAGTGTGTGTGTGTGAGTGTGTGTGTGTGAGTGTGCGTCAGTGTGTGTGTGTCAGTGTGTGTGTGTGTGTGTGTGTGTGAGTGTGTGTGTCAGTGTGTGTGAGTGTGTGTGAGTGTGAGTGTGTGTGTCAGTGTGTGTGTGTGTGTGTGTGTGTGTCAGTGTGTGTGAGTGTGTGTCAGTGTGTGTGTGTGTGTGTGTGTGTGTGTGTGTGTGTCAGTGTGTGTGTGTGTGTGTGTGTGTGTGTCAGTGTGTGTGAGTGTGAGTGTGTGTGTCAGTGTGTGTGTGTGTGTGTGTGAGTGTGTGTGTGTCAGTGTGTGTGAGTGTGTGTGTGTGTGTCAGTGTGTGTGTCAGTGTGTGTGTGTGTGTCAGTGTGTGTGAGTGTGAGTGTGTGTGTCAGTGTGTGTGAGTGTGTGTTTGTGTGTCAGTGTGTGTGTCAGTGTGTGTGTGTGTGTGTCAGTGTGTGTGTCAGTGTGTGTGTGTGTGTCAGTGTGTGTGTGTGTGTGTGTGTGTGTGTCAGTGTGTGTGAGTGTGAGTGTGTGTGTCAGTGTGTGTGTGTGTGTGTGTGAGTGTGTGTGTGTCAGTGTGTGTGAGTGTGTGTGTGTGTGTCAGTGTGTGTGTCAGTGTGTGTGTGTGTGTCAGTGTGTGTGAGTGTGTGTGTCAGTGTGTGTGAGTGTGTGTTTGTGTGTCAGTGTGTGTGTCAGTGTGTGTGTGTGTGTGTCAGTGTGTGTGTCAGTGTGTGTGTGTGTGTGTGTGTGTGTGTGTGTGTGTGCGCTCTGTGTAAAGGGGCCGTGTGGGAGATAATGAGCTGATGATAAAGAAACGTGTCGCTAATGAAGCACAGTTTTCAGGACGATGTTCTATTAGAGTAAAACACACTCGATACAAATAAATAAATAAATTTAAGTTGGTCGTGTGCTGATCTTATTTATCTTATCTATGGTTGTAACATGCCATTAAAGTCATTACCATGGTTACATTTAGCTAGCTAGCATAACTCTTCACTAAAAGCTTCACTACGCTAACAGCTAGCTAATGTAAAGAAGTGAAGTGTAAGATATTTTATTTTATTTTTCATGACACATGATGAGCAACACCACAGTTAGGCTAGTTTTGCTAGCGACGAATGCTAATCAGCTTGTCTCTGCTAAACTGTTTTTGTTGCTAAGCTGAGATGCTAATTACTGAAGCTAAAGTATGATGAAACTGAATCCTGAGATACTGACAGCCGATGCGCTAACGGCGTTGTGATGTCATCAGTTAGCATTTGTAGCAGAAACAGAGCTGACTAGCATTGCTAACTAGCTAACTGATTTATGCTAGCTAGCATGTTGAATAAGTAAGCTTTGGATTAGAGCTAGCTGCTAGCAAAACTTAGCAAAACTAGCCTAATGATGCATGTAATGATGTAATAATTTTATATCAGTTTTAGATCAGCGGCTAATAACGAGTTTGAGTCCTTAAATAACTCCACACACATTTCTGAATATTTTTATTTTATTGCATTTTAAGTAAGAAAAACTATTTTTTAAAAAGATGGCACATTTTCCTAAAGGACCAAATGTGGAATGTGTTTTAGCCTCCGACGCGACGCTAAAATTCTCTCACCTCGGAATTCTGCTGTCGTTTGTCTGCTGAATGAGTTTCTGTAAATATCTGTATTTATTCCATAAAAACCTTTTAGCTCCAGAGATGAAAAATAAATAAATAAATAAATAAATAAATAAATAAATAAACATCTTCAGTTGGATAATCAGCCGTTCGATCCGTTTCGATGTAAATTCATTAACTCTGAAACGCGACTGTCGTGATGTCGAATTTTAATTTCAGCAAAAAAAACCTGCGGAAAATTAAACGGATTTTTATTTCACGTAAAAAATTACGCACTTCTCATCGAGCCACCTGAAAATCACTGAACCTCTCTCCAGCTTTTTTTCTTTTTATTCTTTTCTTTGTTTTGTTTTTTTTTTTGTCGCTTTCACACGTTTTCTTCGTCTTCAGCTGCAGGGGAAACTTTTATATCCGCTGTTTGTTTTATAAATTATTCTGAATTAAAGATTACGGCGTAAACGAGAGACGACCCTGATTTTGGTCTGATGAAGATAAAAACTGAAGAAATGAAATGAAAATAAATAAATAAATAAATAAATAAATGACTGTAAATCAGTAAATGTTCACTGTACAAGATGCTCGAGCTGCTGCGTGCTGATTGGTGGGTTTGGGG
>NC_069717.1:245000-252841 GCF_027358585.1 Pangasianodon hypophthalmus
GCCTCTGTGAGGGGAAACAAGGTCACTTCTGATGTACAGACGTTATCCTCTCCACAATCCCTCTTTCCCTCCCCCAATCCTTACTATATCTCTTACAATAGAAATGGTTCTGTACATCATCCACACACCATCTGCAGTCACACTTTACACTTTGCAGAAATCTATTAGAAGTATTTTTAAACTTGTCCAGTCTGGCAACCATGTCATTAGCTGTCCTGTCTGCATGGGGCAGCGTGATTTCTGCCCCCATGGGCCCCTGCGCTTGTTGCAGTTCCCACTTCTGACCTCTAGGTGCAATAATAACTCTGTGAACATCTAGAAAGGCGAATAAATCAATGAAACATCGGCTTATATCCGTCAAATAGCGACATTTTTTTAAATCGTTGCTCACTCAGAAGAGATAATTATTATTGGTATAATTAGTTAAACTGCTGATATCTATGACGGCGCTCTGCACATCTGAATAAACTGAAACTTTTACTTTTTTCCAAATGTTAAAGTTTAAAAGGTGACCTGTGATTCGTTCTGGATGTGTAATGGTGCCTGATGGTCTCTGATGGTGTCTGTGTGATAATAAACGATGGTTTAATGGTTATTTATTAAAACCTAATGGACTTTCTGTGACACTGAAATAATACACTGCAGTACATAATAAATCAGAATACCCATAATGCACTGTGGAGTGTGACGTGCCCAGTGGAGTGAACAGTGAACAGGATGTGTGGTTTGGGACGTGGTAAGATTACTTCAATATCATGATGTATCGTGTATCTGATTATCGCGTCTCAGTATGAAATAAATGCAGCGTTAGTTCAGTAATCGAGCTGAAACACTGCGTAATGATTGAGGATTAACGGCGTATCAGTGTAACAGAGTGTGTGAGTGTGTGTGTGTGTGTGTGTGTGTGTGTGTGTGTGTGATATGTGTCTGCTCTGTGTGTGCTGAGTTTTTTTTATTAGTGTTTTTGGAGAAGCCGTGAGTGTGGAGGCAGAGTGACTCGGTTTGGTTTGGCTTCTCCAAAAACCCATGACGCAAATCCAAATGAAAAAATAAAAGGTGTTGGCTGCAGCCTGGTGTCTGGAGAGGTTCCCCGTCTTCATGCAGGAACTCACCATGAATATTCACGCTGACGGAATGTGAATAAACCACATGAAGAGGCAGAGGCGGTCGCTGCAGGCTGCGTCCCAAACGCCCTCGTGTGTGATAGAAGGGCTCTTAACAAAATTCATAATAATGAGGAGCGCTGAAGAGAGCGAGTGGACTCAGACGGAGCAGATGCTGTGACACGAATAACATTCGCTAGAACCAAGAAACATTACAGTAGCTTAGCATGTAGCATATAGCATATTTTATATCATACATCATATTCAGAGTTCAAAGGTTACGTCAATATTCGTATGAGGAAAGTTCCTGGTATTCAGAGTCGAGTTACGCAGCTGCTTAAGTGGATTTTCTGATCCACATTCAGATTATTTATTTATTTATTTATTTGTTTGTATAAATAAATACCTGCGTGTAGTTCACGTCTCCGAGGTTGCCAGATTTCTCTTGAGTAGAAGAGTCCAAGAGTTCAATAACATCTAACCACAAACACTCATCTGCTACAGCTCACTTCACTTTCATTCACAATTTTATCCCTAAAAATTACTCCTGAAGATTAGCGATGTTTCTGATGCACGCTGAATACTGCGAGAGTGAACACTAGAGTCTGGGACACAACGCTGACGTATCGGGAGTAAAGCTGCTCAGTAACGAGCCATTATTGTGTATTACTGTGTGTGTTACTGTGTGCGTGTTATTGTGAGTGTGTTATTGTGAGTGTGTGTTACTGTGTGTTACTGTGAGTGTGTTATTGTGTGTGTGTTACTGTGTGTGTTATTGTGAGTGTGTTATTGTGAGTGTGTTATTGTGTGTGTTATTGTGAGTGTGTTATTGTGAGTGTGTTATTGTGTGTGTTATTGTGAGTGTGTTATTGTGAGTGTGTTATTGTGTGTGTTATTGTGAGTGTGTTATTGTGAGTGTGTGTTACTGTGAGAGTTACTGTGAGAGTGTTATTGTGTGTGTGTTACTGTGAGTGTGTTATTGTGTGTGTGTTACTGTGAGTGTGTTATTGTGAGTGTGTATTACTGTGTGTGTTATTGTGAGTGTGCATTACTGTGTGTGTGTGTTACTGTGTGTTACTGTGTGTGTGTTATTGTGAGTGTGTATTATTGTGTGTGTTATTGTGAGTGTGTTACTGTGAGTGTGCATTACTGTGTGTGTGTTATTGTGAGTGTGTTACTGTGAGTGTGCATTACTGTGAGTGTGTTATTGTGAGTGTGTTACTGTGAGTGTGCATTACTGTGAGTGTGTTATTGTGAGTGTGTTACTGTGAGTGTGCATTACTGTGAGTGTGTTACTGTGAGTGTGTTATTGTGAGTGTGTATTACTGTGTGTGTTATTGTGAGTGTGCATTACTGTGTGTGTGTGTTACTGTGTGTTACTGTGTGTGTGTTATTGTGAGTGTGTATTATTGTGTGTGTTATTGTGAGTGTGTTACTGTGAGTGTGCATTACTGTGAGTGTGTTACTGTGAGTGTGTTACTGTGAGTGTGCATTACTGTGAGTGTGTTATTGTGAGTGTGTATTATTGTACAGGTGCAGTAACAGGCCGGTGCTGCTAGGGGGCGCCCGCGCTGCACTGCACGCTGCTGGTGGTTGGAGCGGTACCGGAGGGAGGCGGTAGTCAGTCGGTAGTGAGGCGGTAGTCAGGCGGTAGTGAGGCGGTAATGAGGCGGTAGTCAGGCGGTAGTGAGGCGGTAGTGAGGCGGTAGTCAGTCGGTAGTGAGGCGGTAGTGAGGCGGTAGTCAGTCGGTAGTGAGGCGGTAGTCAGTCGGTAATCAGGCGGTAGTCAGTCGGTAGTCAGTCGGTAATCAGGCGGTAGTGAGGCGGTAGTGAGGCGGATCTGCTCGAGCGCGTCCCGAACCGTTCCACAGCCCTGAAGATCCGCTCACAGGGTCCGAGTGAAACTCCGCGCTGAATGAATCCCTGTGCAGGGACATCTGCATATTCTAATCTACAGCTCCTGCAGTCCGCTGCTCTAAGTGCTCAGAGTTTATAAAGGTGTTAAATAAGCACGTGCACAGCTCACTGAGGCGTTATAACAGGCGTTATAGAGCACACACACACACGCGCGCGCGCTGTCATGTCGGCGGAATGTGTGTTATTTCTGTGCTGCAGGTCTGAGTGCTGGCGCAGGAGCTGCTCTCAGTCTGGCAGTGTGAGGAAAACCGAGCTCACACACTCCACCCAGGCTTCACACACACGCACACACACACACACACACACACACACACACACACACAGAGGGAGCTTTAAAAAAATCTGAGTTGCCAGGTTGGTGTTTTTCACCACATTCCCACTCCATCATCCTGCAGAAGTCACATGACCTTCACATCCTTCACGTGGGAGAGTTTTAAACTCCTCACACTTTATTTTTATTTTGTTTTACAGCGTGTGTTATTTTCTCACTTGAGTTTTATTACACACGTGTGTAAGTTCAGGGCGTAACGTGTTGAAATGCACCTTCACGTGTTTTTCACATGTGCAATGTATGTGATTTTTTTGTAAAGGAATTATACAGAGGAAGTCCTGATCATTAAAAAAAGCAGTCATGTGACACACACACTGTAACCATGACAACGCTGTTACCGTTCCTATCTGTCTGATTATACGGCTAATTTATTTCACTCATCCATCTACATTATTAATAACAAAAAAATTAATCAACTGATTTGTTCCTAAACTGTAATTTTGTGTTTATATTTAATAAATAATAAAACTCGTTATAATTCCTCTGTGCTTTATTAATCAATTCATAGCAATTATTCATTTATTCACCAAGCTGTGTCCTGATTGGTCGGGTGATTAAAAAGTCCCTGATGTCACTCGGTGCTTTTCTGGAAAACTCCGGCTTCCTGTAGGATTAAATGGAAAACACGCAGAAGTGTGAAAGGCCTGAAAGTGCAGCTTGCTCAGTAAAGGTTCTTGAAAACACGCACATGGTTCCTAAAAGTTCCACATTTCCTTCAAGATCTTTCATTTTCTCACAGTAACAAAATCCTCAGCTGATAAATATCATTTTAGATTAAATTAATTTCAGTTACTCTTCAGTCTGATCTACTCTTTTAATAAAAGAGTTCCCCATATATACTAAAAGGTTCCAAAAGGGGTTCTAGCTGGAACCTTTCGGAACCTCTTGCGGGTTCTTCCTGAGGAACACACTGAAGAACCCTCTAGAGTTCTATAGTTAAATCTAAGTGTTTACATTGAATCGAGTTTCTCTTATATATATATATATATATAAAACCTTTTGGACTCAGTGTAAGTTTATAAACTCTCAGGAAAAAGGTACTAAACCGTACGGTTCCTTTTCACTGGAGTGGAACCATAAAGCGTGCACCTTTAGTACCATTAGTGTGTATGTTATTTGTAGAAATGTGCGTGCTCTTTAAACTCGTTATAATTCCATTAAATCTTTTTAAAGTCACTAAATCCACATGCAAAGATTATAGACATGTAAAGGTACTAAAGAGAACAGTACCAGTCCTGCAGCAAGGAAAGGTACCGTTTAGGACCCTTTCTTCCTGACAGTGTGTGTGTGCTGTATATATTTATTTACAAATGTGTTTATATAATTATATGTGAACGTGTGTAAATAATAAACATGGAAACACAACATGACAACGCTGTATAAAAACTAAACACAAACCCAGCTGAACATGAACGCCTGAAAACCTTTATTTACACTGAGATGGGAAATTAATTTAAATTCATAATGATCACAATCCTGATGTAAATAAAACAATTCTGAAAGATAATCAAGATAATGAAATAGTGAAACATAAACACATCGAGGTTTGTGTTGTAGGATAAAAATAAAATGAAGGTAAAGTTAAAGGACGATGTCCAGGATTATTTTAATACTGAGATTAGAAAGAGGAAATCTGGCAACCCTGGAGCAGAGCAAAGCTCGTGCACGAGCTGTGGGGGAAGGGGGGGGTGAATGCGCGCTCCCGCGGTGCGGCTCACATGTTTGGCTGGAGTTCAGAGAGAGAGAGAGAGAGAGAGAGAGCGCGCACACACACACACACACACACACTGTGTGAGAGAGCGCGAGCTCAGTCTGAGGGACGCGTCGTCGTGTCCGGTTGCTCCGTTTCTCAGCACGCGACAAAACGGATTGAGAAAAAGTTAATCGATTGTAATTTTCTCTTTTTTTCAGACTGAAGGTTAAAGATTGAGATTTTTTCCTCGCGACTGCAGCGTTAGTGCTCGGTGGAGATGGACACGCGGAGCGGCGCCGCGGGGGGAGGCGAGCCGGGAGAGTAGAGAGAGAGAGAGAGAGAGGGAGAGAGAGAGAGAGAGAGAGGGAGGGAGGGAGAGAGGGAGAGAGAGAGGGAGAGAGAGTAGAGAGAGAGGGAGAGAGAGAGAGAGGGAGAGAGAGGGAGGGAGAGAGAGAGAGAGGGAGGAAAAATCTGCAGCGGAGACACAAACAGAGCTGTTTGGAAATTAAACTCAGTTACTGAAGAGATTTTTGGAGAATTTTTTGGAGCTTTGGTGAAGCCGCGAGCACTTTTCTTTCTTTTCTTTCTTTTCTTTTCTTTCTTTTTTTTGGAAGCGCGAGGAGCAAAAACAGCATTTACACACCGGGAGTGTGAAGAGCGCGAGACCTTTTAATCCTCTGGGAATCCGTTTGCTAAAACAAACAAACAAACAAACAGACAGACAGACAGACAGACAGAAAGAGAGACAGACAGATAGAGAGAGAGAGACAGACAGATAGAGAGACAGACAGATAGAGAGAGAGAGAGAGAGAGAGAGAGCGCGCGCGCGCAGGAGGCGGCGGCGGAGCAGCAGTGCAGCGGGAGGCGGAATGCACGCGGGGCTGCCGGGGGAAGGGCAGCGGTTTGCAGTGAGCACCGGAGCCCCGGGACTCGGCGCTCATCACCGGCACTCAGCGCGCAGCAGGTCGCTCCGCCTCGCGGGTCCCGCGTCTCTCTGATCCCCCGCGCGGGATTTAATCCACCGCCTTTAGCTGAAGCAGGATTTGGCACCGGAGCAGGAGAATTTTATGGACACTTTGATGTTTTTAATTCCCCGCCTCGGACCGGAGGAAGTTAATGACTGGCCTTTAAAGCTTTAAGAAAAAGGGATTTTTTCAGCTGCAGTTATTTTAGTTTAGAATAAAAGAATAAATCCAGCTCAGTAAATGATGGAGGCGGTGACGCGGCCGATTTTTCAGCCTCATCCGGGACTGCAACAAACTCTGAAGCAGTTCCACCTCAGCTCCATGAGCTCCCTGGGCGGCCCCGCGGCTTTCTCCGCGCGCTGGCAGCACGAGCTGTTCGGTAAGGACGGAGAGGAGCTGGAGCGCGCGGCGGCGGCGTCGGTGGCGGCGGCTGCGGCGGCGGCGGCGGCGCACGTGCCCCCGCCGAGGCCGCCCCCGGTGCTTCCGGTGCCGCTGTTCATGGCGAGTGACCGGAGCACGGAGCGCTGCGAGACCCTGCTGGAGGGAGAGAGCATCTCGTGCTTCGTGGTCGGCGGCGAGAAGCGGCTGTGTCTGCCGCAGATCCTCAACACGGTGCTGCGCGACTTCTCCCTGCAGCAGATCAACGCCGTGTGCGACGAGCTGCACATCTACTGCTCGCGCTGCACCGCCGAGCAGCTCGAGATCCTCAAGGTCGTCGGCATCCTGCCGTTCTCCGCGCCGTCCTGCGGCCTCATCACCAAAACGGACGCCGAGCGCCTGTGCAACGCGCTGGTGAGGCCGGGCGCGCGCTCCCGGGGCGCCAAGGAGCTGGAGGTGAAGGGCTTCAAGGTGTACCACGAGTGCTTCGGGAAGTGTTCGGGGATCTTCGTGCCGGAGCTCTACACGAGTCCCGGGGCCGAGTGCATTCAGTGCGCGGAGTGCGGGGTCATGCACGCGCCGCACAAGTTCGTCGTGCACGGGCACAAGGCTCTGGAGAACCGGACTTGCCACTGGGGCTTCGACTCGGCCAACTGGAGAGCCTACGTTCTCCTGAGTCCCGAGTACGGCGAGAAGGAGGAGAACGCCAAGCTGGAGGCGCTCCTGCACGAGCTCAAGGAGAGGTTCGACTTCGCCAACAAGTACAAGAGGAGATCTTCAGGGGTGAGTTAGCATCCTCGGGTTCTCCATAAAGTTCTCAAGTTCTGCTTCCTGACACACCTCATCCAGGTCCATCCACAGTCTGTAACCTCAAACTCAGGTTTGACTGCAGAGTTCTGAAGGTCTCACACCTAGTGAACATCTGGAGAACTTCCTGAAAGTTTTAGCCTCAATCCCAATCTGACACAAACGACTCATTTCAGCCGTGTTTAATTACCTGGATCAGGTGTGTTAGATGATGTTTGCATGTTTGATGCTTGACCTGCAGGAACTGTGATCTCCTAGAAGCTGGAGTTCTAGATCAGAGTTCCTTAAACCTTTACCTGCCCCAGGTGTGTTCTTGAGCTGGAACAGATAGATCTTCTGAGCAAAGACTTTGAGGAACATCTAGTCCTTTATTACTATATTGGGTTCCAGTTCCAGACTCACCTGAGCAGGTAAATGTGGAGTTACCTGTTTCTGCTGTGTTTTGGAACTGGACCAGAGTGAAGGCTTCATCAGCAATGTTCAGGTCACATCTGGTCCAGGTAACTGAGGACTTCTGAAGGCCATGATGAGATGAATCAGAGTGTGGTAGAGGTGTTAGCTAAATGTTACTGAGCTTTACATCTCCAGGTGGAGTTTAGTGATCTAGACCTTGATGTTCTTGAAGGTTGTTTTTGGAGACAGGTTCT
>NC_069717.1:253041-255541 GCF_027358585.1 Pangasianodon hypophthalmus
ATCTCTCTCACACACACACACACACACACACACGTTCCGAGTTCATGACCTCGGTTTAGTATCCTGTGGCTTCATTAAGTGGTGCTCGAGTAACTGTCAGAGCACGATATAAAAAAATAAAATGCAAAATAACAGGATGTGCTGGATCAGGTGCTGTTCTGTGAGCTGCTGAATAATGAGTGTGGACGCGGTGGTTTAGAGGTTAGAGAGAAACTCAGTCTCAGACGCTTCTGCTGAAGAAAAATCAGGAAACCTCGGAGACGTGAACTACACGCAGGTGATTTTAATAATCTGATCAGAAAATCCACTTAAGCAGCTGCGTAACCCGACACTGAATACCAGGAACTTTCCCTACAGAAGTATTGATGTGAATTCTCTACCCCTGGATGAAGACTCTAATATCAAATACCCGGCGTCAGGACGTCTCTCTGGAACAATCTGTGTGTGTTCTGGAGTGTTCTTCAAAAAAAAAACTTCACCGCTCTAGTATTAGTAACACTAAGTAGACAGGATTCCTCAGATTTGGGTTGGAGCCGTGATGTGAGACACTAAACCCCGCCTCAGTCTCACGTTTTGAACCAGGAACATAAACGTCCGAGTGTTTTATGCATGCGCGGTGTGTGTTTGACCTCGCGTGAGTGCGCTGTGGGGTCACGGCTCGGCCCGGAGGCCCTGAGGGGTTTAGCTTTATGTGGTCGGGGTCAGAGGTTAAGGGTCAAGGGTTTGGGCTTTTGTTTGAGGCTGATCACAGGAGCAGCATCTGACTCGAATAAAGCAGAGTGGGAGTGCGACCTTCAGCTTCACTCGTCCACTTCCCCCCTAACGCCTGCGCACTTATCCTTCAGGCCTAATCAGCCAATCAGCGTGAAATATTACCCAGAAGGCATTGCTGCAAGCTGACACAGGGTCCTATAACTGTTAACAAGAGCTACAAATTATATAACATTATGAAATACTTAATTGTGTGTGTGTGTGTGTGTGTGTGTGTAGAGATTGCTAGAGACACAAGCTAGAGAACTACGTTACTACGGTTTTACTATTACTATGTTTATGCTGTTTAATTAAATTCTTGGTTAGTAGGTTAGCTGATACACAGAACAGAAAATGAGCTAATAATAATAATAATAATAATAAGTAGTAACTAATTTGAACAAATATTTAAATCTCCTGAAAATGTCTTTTTGATGGATTTACTTAATATAAACAAGTTTATTTGAATTAATTGTAATATTTATAATATTTTTCAGTACAAGTTTTCTTGAACTGATTTATCTGTCTGTCTCTCAGCTGTGTTCCAATAAGTGGGTGAACGTTTAAAGTGTTGTCACACACACACACACACACACACACACACACACACACATAAACGCACAGGGATTTTCTTTCTTTCTTGGAGAAATAACAGTGAACTTTGGCTGGAGAGAGAAGTGAAAAAGGCGGGAGTATGTAGTAGTGTGTGTTAATGTGTGTGTTAATGTGTGTGTTTTTGTGTGTGTGAGTGTGTTTGCGTGTGTGTGTGTCTGTGTGTTGTTAGGGTTCATGGAAGGAGGCCAGAATTTCTGAGAGAGAGATCAGCAAACAGATGTAGAAAGGCTGCAAAGGTCTTCCTTTCTGCTCTGTGTGTGTATGTGTGTGTGTGTGTGAGTGTGTGTGTATGTGTGTGTGTGTGTGTGTGTGTGTGTGAGTGTGTGTGTGAGTGTGTGTGTGTGTGTGTGTGTGCCTTGCGGTGGTGTGTGGGTGGTTTTGTTTTCTGTTGAGTCTGAACGTACGTGCCGAGGCCTGAGAGTGCGGCTTGCTTCCTCTCTGATTAACACACACACACACACAATATTGCTACTGTAACTAACGTGTTGTAACTCACTTTCTCTCTCTCTCTCTCTTACATGTGCTTGCTGCTGTTCTTCACATCTACAGGTAAGTGTGACTCACCTTTATCTGTATCTGTGTGTGTGTGTGTGTGTGTGTGTGTATAGTGATGGAGGAACTGGGTAAGATGGTTTTGTGGTAGCAGCACATATATTTGTGTGTGTCTTTGATGGTGAAACATAGACCAATACACACACCACACTGGGTTTACCACCTAACACACACACACACACACACACACACTATACTGTACACACTATACTGTACGCACACTATACTGTACACACACTATACTGTACACACTATACTGTACGCACACTATACTGTACACACACACTATACTGTACACACTATACTGTACACACTATACTGTATACACTATACTGTACACACACTATACTGTACACACTATACTGTACACACACACTATACTGTACACACACTATACTGTACACACTATACTGTACACACTATACTGTACACACACTATACTGTACACACTATACTGTACACACACACTATACTGTACACACTATACTGTACACACACTATACTGTACGCACACTATACTGTACACACACTATACTGTACACACTATACTGTACACACACACTATACTGTACACACTATACTG
>NC_069717.1:275541-288041 GCF_027358585.1 Pangasianodon hypophthalmus
TTTACGTGAAGCAGTAAAAGGGAACTAATTGCAGGTAGGAACTAAAGTAGTGAGCGGGGAACGGAGGAAGTAAACAGGAAGTAAACAGGAAGTAAAGTAGTAAACAATCGCAGGTAGGAACTAAAGTAGTGAGCGGGGAACTGAGGAAGTAAACAGGAAGTAAACAGGAAGTAAAGTAGTAAACAATCGCAGGTAGGAACTAAAGTAGTGAGCGGGGAACTGAGGAAGTAAACAGGAAGTAAACAGGAAGTAAAGTAGTAAACAATCGCAGGTAGGAACTAAAGTAGTGAGCGGGGAACTGAGGAAGCGTCGCACCACACGCAGCGTAGTTTCGGTCTGAGGAATCGTTCCAGACCATCGTTCGGATTTGTTTCTTCTTTACAGCGGCGTAACTCATTTACACAGAACTTCCTGTCGCACTGTTGAGTTAACGTTAAGCTGTGTGTGTGTGTGTGTGTGTGTGTGTGTGCAGATCGAGGAGCTGCAGATGAAGCTCCAGCTGGCCGAGGCAGATCGTGAGCAGCTCCGCTCTGAGCTCCAGCAGGAACGTGAAGCTCGTCAGCACCTCGAGAGGGTCGTCAAAGATCTACAGGATCAGCTGTGGCCCAAACCCGAGGAGGAAACACACACAGAGCTGAGCGGGAAAACTCCATCAGCTTCATCTGCTTCAAACGCTAAAGAGTCCGACAATTAACACACACTCTGTCTGTAGACACACACACACACACACACATGCAGTAATCATGAGGAGCACGAGGAGAGAGACGCTGTACAGTGACTGAAGACGTTGAAATGAAAAAGATGAAGAAGAAAGACGGATGTGTAAAATGGAAGAAGACACTTAAGTGGAAAATCGGAAGTGTGTGTTACGGATGTGAGCAGAGACTCGCGCTTCCTCGTCAGCTCCCGGGATGCACTGATCCTGACTCGGAATTTCTGACGTCGAGATGAACACAGGACACGAAATGTTTCATATCACACTTCAACTTTTTAATCACGGTTTACAGAAAGAGCACGATGTTGTATTTGTAAAATTCTGTGCAAAGCGATGCCTATGTTAGCATTTTTTAAAAAATTACACCGTGCCCGTTTGCTAGCGTGTTTACGGTAAACCTGCTACTCCTGGAATTACGGTAATGTGGTGTGACAGATGGGATCAGTGCATCGCTGTGAAACTTTATATCATATCACAGTAAATATAAACACGGTTGATATTAAAAACATAAGCACAAACATATTCTTGTGCTTAAGACTTTTTAAAAAAAAAAAAAAACAGAGGCTTTTATACACATTTAAAATCGATTCTTTACACGAGGAAGAAACTTCGGAGACGAATAATTCTCGTCATCTCTTCGTTAACCGTTAAGAAAGTGTGTGTTTTTACACTCTCCTCTTTTTGTAACAGACTATTTATCAGACGAGTTACGATACAAAAACAAAAATTTCTTTTTTGAAAATTTTTTCAAAGAAATCGTATCTCTGTGTCGCTTGCTATCGTTGCTATTACATCATTTCTTAATAAACACACACACACACACACACACTTGTACCTGAGCGCGTTTGGGTCAAAACCTCGTAAGTGTATCTTAAAAAGATAGTTGAGTGTGTGTGTGTGTGTGTGTGTGTGTGAGACGCTAACAGCTTCACTGTGCATATCCACCGTTGCGACGCTAACAGTTAGCATCATGCTAAATCATGGCGGCCATGTTTTTTCGTAGGGCTGTTTTTAAAAAAAAAGCGACAGAATGTTCTTTTTAAGTAAATTATATGTAAATATGAATGTTTTTTTCTTTTTTTTAACTTTACAATAATGAATCGCACTTTGTCATAACGAGATCCTGCGTAAAAAAATGCATTAGCCTCTCTGTACCTTTATTTCAGAGTTTAGCCTCCAGGAGTATAGAAAATAAAAAAAATAAATAATAAATAATAATAATAATAAAAAGCATTATGTTGATTATATGCAACACAGTTACATGCAATGTAATCCTATGTTTAAGGCAGAAATATTGTAAATAAACATTTCAGAACAAAAAAGAGGGTCTTTATGCTCTGCTTTGCTGAAACACTTCTCTAAACAAACTCAAATTAAATTTTTTTTTTTATTTTATTTCTACAGTCAGTCCAGAAGTGTGAGAGCTGTTTATTCTTTTCTTATTTTATCAGCTATTAAACTCAAATAACATTCAACATTGTGCCGGTAATCAACAATAAGAAATTAAAGCTAGCTTTGTTTCCGTTATCTTTGTTCAGTAAGCTAGCTAGCATTATGCTGAACTACACTGACTTAACAAACTCAGCTAGCTAGCTAAGCTATCTATCTATCTATGTTATTAAATATAGCGATATATTTACTCACTCACTTTCCATAACTGCGTTTATAGTTAAATATTAAAGTAGCTAAACCAGTAGCTAACTAGGAGTTAGCTACTATCACTATAAAATAAAATAAATAAAACATCTGAAACACTGCAGAAGCGAGACGTAACCCGGGAATGCGTCATTGTAGTTTACGATCTTAGCACGATAATGGATTATGTAAAAGGTTACTGCCATGTTTTCGGATTATAAGAGATGTTTTATCCTCTAGCAGGTGACGATACGTACGGAAAAGCAACGTGTGTTATCAGTTATACGTTATCTTGCGCTATATGAGCGGTTACGCTAGTTTGTGGAAAATAACCATCAGAGCTAACTTTGTGCTAATTAGTAAGTCTGTTGTGTTACATTTCGCCAATCAGGCTTCACTAAACATCATAGCTGCGTCGCCTGCTAACGTGCTCGAGCGAGATAATAACATAGCTCTAATACGTTATCTCAGCCAATCAGAGCGCAGGTTTCATGTTTATATTGTTGAATGGTGAGGGACGTGTTTGCGTGTTTGCTAGCTGATAAAATAAAAACATTTCTCAGACTCTCGGAGCTGAACTGTACGAGTGTGAGCTACGCTGACACTCGCGCTCTGAGCCGTTATTGCTGTTATTCATGTACTTTGAGCATTTTTTTAAAAATGTTTTCAATAAACAATTTTTTTTCTTATGCATGACATTTTAAAGAATTTAAAAATAATCTGCTGTTTGTGTAATGATCATTATCGGGCATTAATAATGTTTATATAATAGTTTATTGTGTTAATTACATTTATACAGAAAATATTCATTAAAATAACTCCAACTACACACACACACACACACACACACTCACACACACACACACACACACACTCACACACACTCACACACTCACACACACACTCACACACACGCAATATTCATTTAGCTAAATGCTAAAAGCTACACATGATGCGGGTGTGTGGTGAATTTTTTATTTTTTTTTGCAAACAATTTTATCCAAATTAAATGCACACTGATGTTCATTTTGCCATAAATAAATAAATAAATATATAACTAACTAACTAAATAAATAAATAAAAACTCCTTGCAAAAATTGTGCAAAAATTCACAATTCAATTTTAAATGTCTTTTTTAACATTTTAAAAATATTTCCTTTTTAAGAATTTACGTAATATATAAAGCTACAGAGATCTCCACATTTATAAAATAAAAAAATTAAAGCCTGGTGTTGTTCTTTTTGCGAGTTTGAACAGAAAACACGGCGATTTTGTAGTTTTTCACTCTAAAAGATGTGTGTACTTTAACTTTCATGTTTTTTTTTCTTTTATATATAAAAAAATGAGAAATTTTGCTAAAAATTTGGTAAAATTGTTTCTAAACGAGAGCCATTCTTTTGCTAATAACAGCAATAACAGGACATGCGTTAGATACACAAACTGTAAATATTTTTTTAAAAGATAGATTTTACAATGTTGTATTATAAATATATCTTGTGTTTGTTTTTTTTAAAGAAAATATTCAATAGTTGTTTTACAAAACAATTTCATTGCTACTTTACAAGCTTAGTTTATTTTGTGCATTTTTTTGCCTTTATTTTGAATTTCAATACTTTTTTTAAATTGTTTAGTACCGTCTGTATCAGTTCATTTTAATTTCACGGTCATCAGTATTTTATTTTTTTATTTTGCTCCTCCGTAACGAGGCACGTGCGCAGTCACGTTATCGTGATTTTTACGATATTATTACGATATTTATCTGGTGCACAGAATCTGTCCGAAAGAAAAAGATTTATGAAACTGGAATGTGATAATAATAATAATAATAATAATAATAGTAATACTGTTGTTTTGCGTGGTGAAATATCGTAATAATATCGTAGATGTGATTCCGAGCACGTGCCCGACCCCACAGGAAGTTCGTTTGTTGCGTCTCAGCCCTTCACTGCTGCTATAACGAAATGTTATAAACGTTACAGTTTTACAGCAAGCCTATTTTTATGTACGAGATTAAAATTACGCTTTGTTTATTAACGCCGCAGATATAAAAATAAAATCTTTCCCTCTTTATTTCTTCTTTTTCTGCATATAGACTGTAAGATAAAGGACTTTATGAGACTGCGCTATAAACCGCATTGAGAAAATGTACAGTGTAAAGATGCATTAATCAGAAATAAAACTGTTTGTCTTAAACGTTGTGTGGTTCTTCACTGCTAACGCTAGCTAGCCAACATGGGCTGCTAATGTTAATATGAGCTAAATCTGACAGGATTTTTAATGCATATTTAATAAATGTTAAAACTCCTTACTGCTAACACTAGCCATCTGGCTAACATGAGCTAACCTGACAGGTTTCTGGGAACATTTAAAATCATATCCATAAATGTTTACTATCTTTACTGCTAATACTAGCTAACATGCTAACCTGACAGGATTTCTTCTAAGATTTTTACTTCATATTCATTAATGTTCATAATCGTCACTGCTATAACCAGCTAGCTAACAAGATTTTAAGGCATTTTTAAAAACAAATCCTGCCAGGTTAGCTCTTATTAGCTAATCTTCACTGCTAATATTATGTAGGTTAGCTAACATGAGCTAACCTAAGCTAACCTGAGAGGATTTTTAAATCATATAATTATTGTTTATAATCTTTACTGCCTGCTAAATCTAGTTACCTTACATCTGCTAACCTGAGAGGATTTTTGAGTTTTTAATACATATATGTTAATTATCTTCACTGCTAATGCTAACTAGCTAACACAAGGTACTGGTGTGATTTCTGACTTCAGATTTCTGTCATTATAAAATAACTTTAAATGCTGTGAGAAATCCTACCAGGTTAGCTTGCGTTAGCTAATCTTCACTGCTGAAGGTAACGAGCTAACATGAGCTAAATCTGACAGGATTTTCTGAGAATAGTTTCGTGCCATATTCTTATATTTTCATATTCTTTACTGCTAACTGCTAACACTAGCTAGCTAAGAAACGTGAGATGACCTGCAGGATTTCTGAGAGGATAAATCATATTTATTAATGTTTATAATCAGCAAAGTAAAAATCTTACAATTTTACAATCTAATAGGCTGTGGCTTTGAGTTTATATACAGTGTGTGTGTGTGTGTGTGAGTATGTGCATGAGTGTGTGTGTGTGTGTGTGTGTGTGTGTGTGTCTTTTAGCGCTATGTTAAATGTTTATTTCTGAGGTCACTGACTGAACTATTCACACTTAAAGAGCAAAATGCACACTAACTGTAACGTACACTAATTGTAACGTAAACTAACTGTAACGTAAACTAACTGTAACATACACTAACTGTAATGTACACTAACTGTAATGGTATATAACTGTAACGTACACTAACTGTAACGTACACTAACTGTAATGGTATATAACTGTAACGTACACTAACTGTAATGGTATATAACTGTAATGGTATATAACTGTAATGGTATATAACTGTAATGGTATATAACTGTAACGTACACTAACTGTAATGGTATATAACTGTAATGGTATATAACTGTAACGTACACTAACTGTAATGGTATATAACTGTAATGGTATATAACTGTAACGTACACTAACTGTAATGGTATATAACTGTAACGTACACTAACTGTAACGTACACTAACTGTAACGTACACTAACTGCAATGGTATATAACTGTAACGTACACTAACTGTAATGGTATATAACTGTAATGGTATATAACTGTAACGTACACTAACTGTAACGTACACTAACTGTAATGGTATATAACTGTAACGTACACTAACTGTAACGTACACTAACTGTAATGGTATATAACTGTAACGTACACTAACTGTAATGGTATATAACTGTAATGGTATATAACTGTAACGTACACTAACTGTAACGTACACTAACTGTAACGTACACTAACTGCAATGGTATATAACTGTAACGTACACTAACTGTAATGGTATATAACTGTAACGTACACTAACTGTAACGTACACTAACTGTAATGGTATATAACTGTAACGTACACTAACTGTAATGGTATATAACTGTAATGGTATATAACTGTAACGTACACTAACTGTAACGTACACTAACTGTAACGTACACTAACTGCAATGGTATATAACTGTAACGTACACTAACTGTAATGGTATATAACTGTAACGTACACTAACTGTAACGTACACTAACTGTAACGTACACTAACTGTAATGGTATATAACTGTAATGTACACTAACTGTAATGGTATATAACTGTAACGTACACTAACTGTAACATACACTAACTGTAATGGTATATAACTGTAACGTACACTAACTGTAATGGTATATAACTGTAATGGTATATAACTGTAATGTACACTAACTGTAATGGTATATAACTGTAATGGTATATAACTGTAACGTACACTAACTGTAACGTACACTAACTGCAATGGTATATAACTGTAACGTACACTAACTGTAATGGTATATAACTGTAACGTACACTAACTGTAACGTACACTAACTGTAACGTACACTAACTGTAATGGTATATAACTGTAATGTACACTAACTGTAATGGTATATAACTGTAATGTACACTAACTGTAACATACACTAACTGTAATGGTATATAACTGTAACGTACACTAACTGTAACATACACTAACTGTAATGGTATATAACTGTAACGTACACTAACTGTAATGGTATATAACTGTAATGGTATATAACTGTAACGTACACTAACTGTAATGGTATATAACTGTAATGGTATATAACTGTAACGTACACTAACTGTAATGGTATATAACTGTAACGTACACTAACTGTAACGTACACTAACTGTAAAGTACACTAACTGTAATGGTATATAACTGTAACGTACACTAACTGTAATGGTATATAACTGTAATGGTATATAACTGTAACGTACACTAACTGTAACGTACACTAACTGTAACGTACACTAACTGTAAAGTACACTAACTGTAATGGTATATAACTGTAACGTACACTAACTGTAATGGTATATAACTGTAATGGTATATAACTGTAATGTACACTAACTGTAACGTACACTAACTGTAATGGTATATAACTGTAACGTACACTAACTGTAACATACACTAACTGTAATGGTATATAACTGTAACGTACACTAACTGTAATGGTATATAACTGTAATGGTATATAACTGTAACGTACACTAACTGTAATGGTATATAACTGTAATGGTATATAACTGTAACGTACACTAACTGTAATGGTATATAACTGTAACGTACACTAACTGTAACGTACACTAACTGTAAAGTACACTAACTGTAATGGTATATAACTGTAACGTACACTAACTGTAATGGTATATAACTGTAATGGTATATAACTGTAACGTACACTAACTGTAACGTACACTAACTGTAACGTACACTAACTGCAATGGTATATAACTGTAACGTACACTAACTGTAACGTACACTAACTGTAACGTACACTAACTGTAATGGTATATAACTGTAATGTACACTAACTGTAATGGTATATAACTGTAACGTACACT
This sequence comes from Pangasianodon hypophthalmus, assembly GCF_027358585.1. Lineage (NCBI taxonomy): Eukaryota > Metazoa > Chordata > Actinopteri > Siluriformes > Pangasiidae > Pangasianodon > Pangasianodon hypophthalmus. The sequence continues at coordinate 283,430 of NC_069717.1, forward strand.
AACTGTAACGTACACTAACTGTAATGGTATATAACTGTAACGTACACTAACTGTAACGTACACTAACTGTAATGGTATATAACTGTAACATACACTAACTGCAATGGTATATAACTGTAACGTACACTAACTGTAATGGTATATAACTGTAACGTACACTAACTGTAACGTACACTAACTGTAACGTACACTAACTGCAATGGTATATAACTGTAACGTACACTAACTGCAATGGTATATAACTGTAACGTACACTAACTGTAATGGTATATAACTGTAATGGTATATAACTGTAACGTACACTAACTGTAACGTACACTAACTGTAATGGTATATAACTGTAATGTACACTAACTGTAACATACACTAACTGTAATGGTATATAACTGTAACGTACACTAACTGTAATGGTATATAACTGTAACGTACACTAACTGCAATGGTATATAACTGTAACGTACACTAACTGTAATGGTATATAACTGTAATGGTATATAACTGTAACGTACACTAACTGTAACGTACACTAACTGTAATGGTATATAACTGTAATGTACACTAACTGTAACATACACTAACTGTAATGGTATATAACTGTAACGTACACTAACTGTAACATACACTAACTGTAATGGTATATAACTGTAACGTACACTAACTGTAATGGTATATAACTGTAACGTACACTAACTGTAATGGTATATAACTGTAATGGTATATAACTGTAACGTACACTAACTGTAATGGTATATAACTGTAACGTACACTAACTGTAATGGTATATAACTGTAACGTACACTAACTGTAACGTACACTAACTGTAATGGTATATAACTGTAATGTACACTAACTGTAACGTACACTAACTGTAATGGTATATAACTGTAACGTACACTAACTGTAACGTACACTAACTGTAACGTACACTAACTGTAATGGTATATAACTGTAACGTACACTAACTGTAATGGTATATAACTGTAACGTACACTAACTGTAACGTACACTAACTGTAATGGTATATAACTGTAATGTACACTAACTGTAACGTACACTAACTGTAATGGTATATAACTGTAACGTACACTAACTGTAACGTACACTAACTGTAATGGTATATAACTGTAACGTACACTAACTGTAATGGTATATAACTGTAATGGTATATAACTGTAACGTACACTAACTGTAATGGTATATAACTGTAACGTACACTAACTGTAATGGTATATAACTGTAACGTACACTAACTGTAATGTACACTAACTGTAATGGTATATAACTGTAATGGTATATAACTGTAACGTACACTAACTGTAACGTACACTAACTGTAATGGTATATAACTGTAATGGTATATAACTGTAACGTACACTAACTGTAATGGTATATAACTGTAACATACACTAACTGTAACGTACACTAACTGTAATGGTATATAACTGTAACGTACACTAACTGTAATGGTATATAACTGTAATGGTATATAACTGTAACGTACACTAACTGTAATGTACACTAACTGTAATGGTATATAACTGTAATGGTATATAACTGTAACGTACACTAACTGTAACGTACACTAACTGTAATGGTATATAACTGTAACGTACACTAACTGTAACGTACACTAACTGTAATGGTATATAACTGTAATGGTATATAACTGTAATGGTATATAACTGTAACGTACACTAACTGTAATGGTATATAACTGTAATGGTATATAACTGTAACGTACACTAACTGTAATGGTATATAACTGTAACGTACACTAACTGTAATGGTATATAACTGTAATGGTATATAACTGTAACGTACACTAACTGTAACGTACACTAACTGTAATGGTATATAACTGTAATGGTATATAACTGTAACATACACTAACTGTAACGTACACTATCTGTAATGGTATATAACTGTAATGGTATATAACTGTAACGTACACTAACTGTAACGTACACTATCTGTAATGTACACTAACTGTAATGGTATATAACTGTAACGTACACTAACTGTAACGTACACTAACTGTAATGGTATATAACTGTAACGTACACTAACTGTAATGGTATATAACTGTAATGGTATATAACTGTAACGTACACTAACTGTAACGTACACTAACTGTAATGGTATATAACTGTAACGTACACTAACTGTAATGGTATATAACTGTAATGGTATATAACTGTAACGTACACTAACTGTAACGTACACTAACTGTAATGGTATATAACTGTAATGTACACTAACTGTAACGTACACTAACTGTAACGTACACTAACTGTAATGTACACTAACTGTAATGGTATATAACTGTAATGGTATATAACTGTAACATACACTAACTGTAACGTACACTAACTGTAACGTACACTATCTGTAATGGTATATAACTGTAATGGTATATAACTGTAACATACACTAACTGTAACGTGCACTAACTGTAACGTACACTATCTGTAATGTACACTAACTGTAATGGTATATAACTGTAACGTACACTAACTGTAACGGTATATAACTGTAATGTACACTAACTGTAACGTACACTAACTGTAATGTAAACTAACTGTAACGTAAACTAACTGTAACGTACACTAACTGTAACGTACACTAACTGTAATGGTATATAACTGTAACGTACACTAACTGTAACGTACACTAACTGTAATGGTATATAACTGTAACATACACTAACTGTAACGGTATATAACTGTAATGTACACTAACTGTAGTGTACACTAACTGTAATGGTATATAACTAACGGTATATAACTGTAATGGTATATAACTGTCACTGTAACAATCACACACAGCGATTAGTTGCCGAGCTACAGCGGTCAAACATACTTAACTGCTGTTGCTATGTAGTTAGGGCTAATAATGTCCATTATTATCATTTTTATGTGTGTGTGAGCAAGGAGAGTACAAAGTAAATGGCAATGTGTGTGTGTGAGACAGACTGAGAGATCTGTGTGTGTGTGTATGTGTGTGAGACAGACTGATAGGTGGTTGTGTGTGTGTGTGTGTGAGACAGACTGAGAGAGGTGGTTGTGTGTGTGTGTGTGTGAGACAGACTGAGAGAGGTGGTTGTGTGCGTGTGTGTGTGTGTGTGTGAGACAGACTGAGAGAGGTGGTTGTGTGCGTGTGTGTGTGTGTGTGTGTGTGTGTGTGTGTGAGACAGACTGAGAGAGGTGTGTGATTTCAGTTGGTTCTTGCGGCTCTATTTTTGGGTGTGAGACGCAGAAGGTGCGTGTGTGTGCGCGTGTGTGTGTGTGTATGTGTGTGTGCAGCTGTGCCTGTCTGGCTCTAACTATCGGAGAAATCCTGTAAGATCATTTTTGCTAATTTTAGGCCTTTATTTCTAGCAGGAAGTGAAATCATCTGCCAATAGAATGCGATCGTTTTAAACTGAATTTATGAAAACGTGTAGAAATAGTCTTAATAAGCTTATATCTGTTTTATAATACTTTCATAATAAAAAAATATGATACATATTTGCATGTTTTCATAATATTTTCAATAATTTTGCAGTGTATGTCTCCCCACCTGTCCATTCTTCTCCTCAGGTATCTCATGATGCACAGGGGTGAGTGCTGTCTCAGCGAAATGTTCAGAACCCACACATTCATGTTCATGAACTTGTCTGAGATACACGTCCTGAGCTTGCTTGTTGCATAATTTGTACCTGTTTGTTATCTGACTTTGGACTCATTAAAAGATTGTTTAATTAAAACTCCAAGCTAAGTTTAGCAGATGCTAGCTAGCATTAAGTAAACAGTTATAATGATGTCACAGTATCAAGTAAACTCTTAAAACTATCAAATAGACTTATGTTGATCACACTGTAAATGTTAGCATCATGTGGAATATTGTACTGGTGGGAAAAAAATTATTTGGTTTATTGTGGCAACCGCATACAGGGACACAGAGGGACACAGAGGGATCCACAGGGACACAGAGGGATCCACAGGGACACAGAGGGATACATAGGGATCCACAGGGACACAGAGGGATCCACAGGGACACAGAGGGATCCACAGGGACACAGAGGGATACACAGTGATACACAGGGACACAGAGGGATCCACAGGGATACACAGGGATACACAGTGACTTAGAGGGATACACAGACACACAGAGGGATACACAGGGACACAGAGGGATATACAGGGATACACAGGGGACAGAGTGATACACAGGGACACTTTGGGATACACAGGGATAAAAAGAGATACACAGGGATACACAGGGTCACAGAGGGACAGACAGAGATACACAGGGACAGACAGGGTCACATGGGGACAGACAGGGATAAACAGGGACAGACAGGGTCACATGGGGACAGACAGGGTCACATGGGGACAGACAGGGATAAACAGGGACAGACAGGGTCACATGGGGACAGACAGGGATAAACAGGGATAAACAGGGTCACAGGGGGACGTTCCTGCTGAAACCTCTCGTCTGTCCTTCCTGAACCCGTCTGTATTGACAGAGCTGTATTTGAGTTAGTCAGAGTTTACAGATGCTTTTCGGTCACCACTGCGTGGCTGATAGCGCCTCTTCCTGTACGAAACGTTAAAGGTCAGAGGTTATGTTT
>NC_069717.1:298325-323325 GCF_027358585.1 Pangasianodon hypophthalmus
ACAGAACAAGGGCATCAGCGTAGGTCCATCAACTGCATAGGAGAAGAAAAAACATGAGAGAAGAGGAAAGAAAATCAAAGGAAAGGTCAGAGAAAAAAGAGAGGACAGGAAGGAAAGAAGAGAGCGAAAGATAGAAAAACGAGAACGGAGAAGAAGAAGAAAAAAGAGAGGATTCCCAAATATAAACCGATCCTCTCTTCCCTCAGCTGTGCTATAGATAGGACCGGACAGGAAAGAGGAGGAGAGAGAGGACAGAGCGGTGAAGGGAAAAAGGAGGGAATGAGATGAAAGGAAAGGTTAAAGAAAAGAGAAAAGATGAGAAGAAAAAAGAAAATTAAGATTCACATAGCAAGGAAGCAGGACAGGAGAGAGCTATGGAGCTGAATGTGAGCCCTGGGCAGTGAGACAGAGCGTGAGACAGACAGGTAGAGAGACAGACAGAGAGACAGACAGAGAGACAGACAGGTGGAGAGACAGACAGATAGAGAGACAGACAGGTGGAGATACAGACAGATAGAGAGACAGACAGGTGGAGAGACAGACAGGTGGAGAGACAGACAGATAGACAGACAGGTGGAGAGACAGACAGGTGGAGAGACAGACAGATAGAGAGACAGACAGGTGGAGAGACAGACAGGTGGAGAGACAGACAGATAGAGAGACAGACAGGTGGAGAGACAGACAGGTGGAGAGACAGACAGATGGAGAGACAGACAGGTGGAGAGACAGACAGATAGAGAGACAGACAGGTGGAGAGACAGACAGATAGAGAGACAGACAGGTGGAGAGACAGACAGATAGAGAGACAGACAGGTGGAGAGACAGACAGGTGGAGAGACAGACAGGTAGAGAGACAGACAGGTGGAGAGACAGACAGTTAGAGAGACAGACAGATAGAGAGACAGACAGGTGGAGAGACAGACAGATAGAGAGACAGACAGGTGGAGAGACAGACAGGTGGAGAGACAGTTCGTTGGTCAGCATTTTAAATGCGAATGTCGTTTGGCTCCTTCAGTCCTGCACATCAATACAAATCTGTTAGCTATGAGTCGAATGACTCACTCATGTTTACAAACAACTCCTCAAATGATTCAGTTACATTATTAAACAACTCCTCAAATGATTCAGTTACATTATTAAACAACTCCTCGAATGATTCAGTTACATTATTAAACAACTCCTCGAATGATTCAGTTACATTATTAAACAACTCCTCGAATGATTCAGTTACATTATTAAACAACTCCTCAAATGATTCAGTTACATTATTAAACAACTCCTCGAATGATTCAGTTACATTATTAAACAACTCCTCGAATGATTCAGTTACATTATTAAACAACTCCTCGAATGATTCAGTTACATTATTAAACAACTCCTCGAATGATTCAGTTACATTATTAAACAACTCCTCAAATGATTCAGTTACATTATTAAACAACTCCTCGAATGATTCAGTTACATTATTAAACAACTCCTCAAATGATTCAGTTACAAGTGATTTTCTTATGTTTGTAAACAACTCCTCGAATGATTCAGTTACATTTGTAAATGACTCCTTGCGTGATTCATTTTGTTTGTAAGCAACTCCTCAATTGATTCACTTACGTTTGTAAATGACTCTTCGATTAGTTCACCTACATTTATAAATGACTTCTGAAATGATTCAATGTTTGTAAATGACTCTTTGAGTTGATTCTTGTATGTTTGTAAATTTCTCTGGGTGATTCATTTGTCAGTAACTTCTTAAGTAATTTACTTATGTTTGTAAACAACTCCTCAAGAGGCTTTCTTATATTTTGAACAACTTTAGTGATTCATTCATTTCTAAATGACTCAAGTGATTCACTTATGATTGTATACAAACTGAGTTATTTACTTATGACTGTAAATGACTTATGTTTGAAAATGACTCCTTGAGTGATTCACTTATGTATATATATAGAACTCCTCAAGTGATTCAGATATGTTAGTAAACGACTCCTCGAGTGATTCACTTATGTTTGTAAATGACTCATCAGGTGATCCTTGTATGTTTGGACATGATTTCTCAAGTGATTTGCTTGTAAATGACTCCTAGAGTGATTCACCTGGTGCAATGAATTATGGGTTGTCTTCAGTGAGAAGGTCATGTGACTATCACCTCAGGAGTGTGTTACCTACACATGCTGCCTAACTAGGGAAACTTTACTACCTATCTAGGGAAGCTTCCACATTCCTTTTCTGGAAAAATGAATCAAAGGTCTGAGTTTAACTTTAAATGCACAATTGTGTGTCTGTTAAATATATGTGTATATTAGGGAGGCTCTTCTAGGATGTTCTAGAATGTTCCTCAGCTCCCTGATTGGCTCGTTCCAGCCCAGGCTCCGTTGATCACCCACACATGTTACCAGTTACTAGGGCTCATCAGCGTTCCTCTACAGTAAATGTACTCAATTATTATGTTTGTTCTTGACCATGATGCAGTCTCTGATTGGCCGGAGCTCTTTGATGATGTCATCCTGCTGCAGTTGTTCAGAAGTTTTAAACACAAACACACAAAAACCATTCACATTTTCTGTTTTCGACTTTGTGGAAATGCTCGTCAGATCTGCATTAGCACTGAACGGAAACGTGTGCTGTGAAAGTGTTCCTCTGTTCCACGGTTCTGTAAGTTCCTGCTTCGCTGTGAATGTAATCCAGACTCCATTTTGAGTTTGTCTGCAGTCCATTGTGTTAAAACAGGAGAGAGGAGAGAGAGAGAGACAGACACTGGTACATCCTGTTTCCGAGACAGGAATGCAAATATTTCCACTCAGCCGGAGTGTGTTATGTCTAACGCGGTCCATTCCAGACTCGCTAATGCTAATGTGAACCACTGACACACTGACGCTGCTGTGGAAGTGAACAGTGCGGTTAGCGCTAATCGAGTCTGCATTAACGTTTAAATCAAATATACACCATTATAACTCTTTAACTTTATTCACTCTACTTTCCAAGTGTTTTCAATTTTATATTTATATTAAGGACATTTTAACATTTCGTTTTAGGGTTTATTGTTGTTGGTTTCTGTTAAATTTTATTTTTAAAGCTTTCTTAGTTCTTATTTCTTTTAGTTTCGGATTTAGTGTTTAATGTGTAAACCGGTGATGAGTGTATTGTTTTTAGCCTCAAAAAATGATTTATTATTGTGTCTCACTGCGCTGATGTTTGAGGGCGTGTCTGTGCTCGTTAATGTGCTTTATATTTTCCCTGTATTCCCACAGTGCCCAATAATCCCAGTGTCCCATATTCCCACAGCACAGTGCCCTACATTCACTCAGCTCCCAGTATTCCCACAGAGTTTCATAATCCCACAGCATTCCATATTCCCACAGCTCACAAAATTCCTATAGCAGCTAATGTTGACAGCATTCCATTATCCCACAGTTCCCAAAAGCCCACAGCACCCCATACTTCCACAGCATTCCATATTGCCACAGCATTCTATATTCCCACATTATTCCGTATTCCCACAGCATTCCATATTCCCACAGCATTCCATACTCTCACAGCATTCTATACTCCCACAGCATTCTATATTCCCACAGCATTCTATACTCCCACAGCATTCTATATTCCCACAGCATTCTGTATTCCCACATCATTCCATATTCCCACAGCATTCCATATTCCCACATCATTCCATATTCCCACAGCATTCTATATTCCCACATCATTCCATATTCCCACAGCATTCCGTATTCCCACAGCATTCTGTATTCCCACATCATTCCATATTCCCACAGCATTCCATATTCCCACATCATTCCATATTCCCACATCATTCCATATTCCCACAGCATTCCATATTCCCACATCATTCCATATTCCCACAGCATTCCATACTCCCACAGCATTCCATATTCCCACAGCATTCCATATTCCCACATCATTCCATATTCCCACAGCATTCCATACTCCCACAGCATTCCATATCGCCACACTTTCATTTTTGATTAGTTTTACAGCAATATTTTTATTTCCAAGTTGTAGTTTTTAGCCGATTATATTACATTATTTATTTTACAGAAATGTTTTTTGTGGTTTTATTTTTGTTAACTATCGTAACACTGGAGGATTAACAGATCTGAAAATCCAGTTCCATTCTCAGATTTCTCACTCGGATAAACACCGGATCTGTCTCATTGTTAAACTCCAGAGGCTGATCTGAGGAGAAGTTTAATTTATTGTTTAATAACCTATAAATAAAAAATATAAATAAATAAAATAGGAATAAAAAGTCCTCAGTGGTCTGATTGGGATTAAAAGAACACAAACACCACAAACACACAATGAGCGTTTATCCGTTTGTTCCTGAAACACTCATCCTTTCTGTTTCGCTCCGTCCTACACGTGTGACTCATCATGATGACATCGTTCATTTTCCAGCATGTGCTCGTTAATGGACAGATGGCTACGCTAACGCGCTAACACGGCCGCCACTCAGAAACGATAATGCTAGTCGTTAGCGCACATGTGTGTGGATCACAGTTGGGGTTCCACTTTACACCGTCGCTGTGTGGTGTGTTTAAGCATTACAGTGAGGTGTGAACAGCGTGGACGATCGTGACTCATCCACATCGGACATGAGTCACACTAATGACCAACTGACGGAGACGGGCTGCGTTCCACTCTGTCCTCAGCGTACAGCTGGAAAATGGGCTGTTTGTAAACCTTTAGATATTATTAGCATTATCAAGCGTGGAGTTCTAAGCTTCTGTCTGAGTTCTTCAGAACGTCCTCGCTGTAGAACCAAAACCCACCCCAACCCACACAAGACTGTACACCATGAAAACAACACGTTAAACACTCTAATCCCGCCTGAAACACACTCCACCACCTGGAGTTTTTTTTTTTAGATCAAAACATCCTCCACAGTAGGAGGAGCTGGATCAGGTTCGACTCCACCCCATGGACTTTTTGTTCTCCTGTGAGAGGAACTTGGAATTTTTTTTTAAACAAAAATGAGTTAATGTTCTAAATATTTCTGTGATGAGATTCATGAAGACTTTAATTCCTCCACAAAAATAACAACCGTGTCGCTGTCGCTGTCACTGTGAATTCTGGATTGTGATTGGTCAGAAGGTGTTTAGTTAGTTAATTAGTTTTCTATAACAGCAGCTCTGACAGTAGCGCAGGTTTATATTAATGCGCTCGTTCTGATACGTTATCGTTTCCATAGCAACAGCTCCTTCACAGGGACGTGTATAGCGGACGCTCCACTGATAATAAACAGATTAAAAAAGTTTGTAATTGGTGATATGGTGAGGTTTTGAGTAAGGAGATGTTTGTTTGACATTAACAGAAGGAGTCTCCAGTGTCAGCGCTTTGTAACAGTCAGAGGTAAAGCTGTAACTATTTTCTTCAGGACAGAGGAGTTTACGCTTCTTTGCAGTTTCTCGGTCATGTGACAAGCTGCGGTTTTTTTGTCTTATTAACGTCAAGAGAGAGCTACCTCAACAGTAGCGGAGCGCTGAGTGATCTGAGTTTGAGTGACAGATCGTCCTGAGGTCTGTTCTCTGTACACGAGTTTTCCTTCTCCACAATTTTTCAGAGCTGAAAATGTTCCAGATTTCTTTCCACATTCGCGTGTAGGGACGCGTGTTTCATATGTTAGTGTGTGTTTTCCCTCAAATTTATCTCCTGGTGACTCTTAAAGACGTTTATAAGCATTTCAGTGTTGATAAAGACTCAGATGAAGTAAAATATAAACCAGCCACACACGCGAGCTCACGTCCAAAGCGAATACCGCAGGAGTGAATCAGCGAGTGAATCATTTTGGAAATGTACAAATTTGTTCCACAGAGACTTTGATCTGCTTTTTTCTAAATCAATATCAGGATTATTTTTAATAAACCATCCTGTAAATACAATAAACTTTGTCAGTTATAACTGTTCGGAACATGCTCATGTTGCTAAGAGGTCACAGCAGGGTTTCAGTTCTGGTGTCGCCTTACGGTTGTTTAAAACACGGAAAAAACATCTAAATCTGCAGATATAACACATGTAGAGGTCCAGCGAGGCTGTGCGTCATTATAGCTGTTTTTCTGATGGAAGAACTTGTGATCTTAAACATCAGTTAAACCAGAACATCGAAAGATGCTATAATTTTTTAATATTATCACACGATCACCGAGAACAGTGAGATAACAGCTGCTGTACCGCGGCTACGAAAATGACTCGTGATTGGCTGAGCAGGTGTGATGGTTAATGTGATGGTTAGTATTTTGCTATAAATAGTAACAGTTTAAGGAATGCTACAATTTGGGAACTCCCTCCAAGGCGTAGCCATAGCAACAATCATCTAATATGTAGAGGAAGATAAATGAAATGATAAAGATTTTAATATCAATAACAAAACATAAAGCATGCAAAGTCTCAGTCTGTTTCTACGCTGATAATCTCTCTGAAGAGATACGAGAAAATAACAGCCATGTCTGTTTACCAGCCTTTACATCTTCATTCCACTCATTTTGCTCAGCAGTCGACTAATTGTGAAAATATGCTAGCTAACTAAGTAAAATGACCTTTAAACCTAGCATTCAGCTTTGAGAAGCAGCTCACTGACGGCAGAGCTGCAGGTCGTTACTGTAAATAATATTTAGAACATGCTTAATGTGGTTCGGTTTCACAATAACTGCACTGTGTCCTGTACTTTTTAGTGCAAAACTGTTTAACAGGACGTCATATCGCAAAGAGTATTATACTGTAAATACACTGCTGCACATTTCTCTGTCAAATACAGTTGTATGCAAAAGTTTGTGCACCCCTGGCCAAATGACATGCAAAAGTTTGGACACCCTATATGTACTGAGTCAGTACTTATTAATAGTCCCTTTGGCAGATAGTTTACAGTTTACAAATGCCTTTTGTAGCCAACTCATAGTTTTTCTTTTCTTGTTGAATGACTGTTCACCCACTCTTCCTTGCAGAACATTTCTAGTTCTGAAATGTTCTTGCACACCATGTTTAATACACAATACGAAGTACGAATACGAAATACAAAAAGTGAAATAATGGTGGATTTTGAGGTTTTGGATTGTTGTCTTGTTGTAGAAGTCAGTTTCTGTTCAGCTTCAGCTTCTTCACTGACTGTGTCCCATTTGCTTCCAGAATTTGCTGAAATTTCCTGGAATCCGTTCTCCCATGCAGCGTTTCCTGTGCCGCTGGCTGTCACACAGCCCCAAAGCATAACAGATCCATGCTCATGATTAACAGTTGGAAAGGTGTTTTTTTCATCAAATGCTGCTCATCAGATGCTTTTTTTCCTCCAAACATACATTTGATGATTGTGGCTGAAGAATTCCATTTTTCCTTCTTCAGTCCGCAGCACTTGTTTCGAGAATGCCTCTGGCTTATAGAGATATTGCTGTGCATACACCAGATGTTAACGTTTGTGATGAGGTCGCAGATAAGGCTTCCTTCTGATGACTCCTCCATGCAGATCGTGAGTGTGTAAGTAACACTGCGCACTCCTGCGTCAGATAAACCTTCCTGCAGTGTCATATGGGGGTTTTGTTTGGCTTTTCATACAGCGAATATTGTGAGGTAGAACTGAACAAGAAGAAAAGAAGAATAACGCAAGCTAGATGTGTTATCTGTTTAAAATATAAGGCTAGCTAGCAAACCTTACATACCTAGCTAGGCTAATATTACATAATGTTACCTAGCTTTACCTCGAGTTTAAACTCATTGCACTTGTTTCACAAAAAAGTTATATATTTTTTCTAAATCAAACATTAGAAAGATGAAGTAATGGAAGAAATGCAATATAAACAAAAAAGAGGCAGATTAGAGCTGCAGCATTTATAGCAGTTTAACAGTACTGAACTGTAATTATTTACCCAGAATTCCACATAAGAAAGGCATGAGAGCTGTACGTTACACACTCCTCAGCAATAATAATAATAATAATAATAATAATAATAATAATAATAATAATATATTTACATTATATTTAAACATTATTCTCTCAGAGTGAAGTCTCTCTCTTTATCACTACAGCCTGTGATTCACATCCTCCTCCTGTTCATCTTCCTCTTCTTCCTCCTCCTCCTCCTCCCATCAGTGTGTGGGCTTCTCTGAGTCAGCGGCATGGCAACTGTATCATAGCAACCGCCTCCCTCCAAACATCATTACCAACTGGCAGAGACACAGAGAGAGAGAGACAGAGAGATGGAAAGATGGAAGGGGAAAATAAGGCTAAACTGAAAGGCGGAGAGAGAGACAGAGAGATACAACTAGAGCAAGAGAGAGAGAGAGAGAGAGAGAGAGAGAGAGAGAGAGAATAAGAGGGAGGAAAGGATTAGAATAAAGGATAGAAAAAAAGAGAGGCTAAAATGAGAGAGAGAGAGAGAGACAGAATAAGAGGGAGGAAAAGAGTAGAATAAAGGATAGAAGAAAAAGAGAGGCTAGAATGAGAGAGAGAGAGAGAGAGAGAGAATGTGGTCCTAAAAATAATGAGGAATAAAACACAGTGGATTTCTTTGTATGAATAAATATAAAGCAGTAAGTGAAACAGATTTGGCTGCTTATGTGGCGAACAGTGAGTCAGAGCTCTGAACTGAGCAGCCATCTCACACACCGCGTACACTGTGAGGCGTCCAGTCACTCAGGTCTCTTCTAGTTTGTCTCTTGTGGGCGTATAGTGACCGCTACTGTTGTCTCTTGTGGGCGTGGCTTGTCCAGTATTTTTTAGTTCTGATGAGAAACAGTAGTTGCTATATATAGCTTCTAAAGATAACTAATTAAACGCAAATTAAATAACGCACTAATTAGTGTGAAAATCATGTGTGTGATTTACGTGTTACGCGCTCGGATGTGTACTAGCTACGTACACTCACCAGAGGCACCAACGATCTCTGCTACCTCCTTCCAAACTTTATTATTCTTCATAACATCTCTATGCACATTTAACGAGAGATCGTATACGACAGGAAAAGACGAAACAACAGTTCTTTCATTTTTTGCGTCAAACAGTAAAAGGGAACTAACTGCAGGTAGGAACTAAAGTGTGAGCGGGGAACTGAAGAAACGGCGGACCTCACGTGCCATAGGATTGATCCAAGGAGTCATTCGAGACGATTGTTTGGATTTGTCGCTTCTTTACAGCATCATACCTAATTTGCATACAACTGAGAAAATGTTTTTATTTAAGTGTCACTGAAATTGCAACATCAGTTTGTGCACAAACAGTACGACGCCTGCGATTGGACGATGCCTGTTGCTCCTGTCACTCGCCAGTGTGAATATTAAAAAGTTAAATTTAGTTGTTAATGTAATGATGTTAGCATTATTTGTGAGGAAGGTACATGTGACAGGTTTTTAGTAAGAGACTATTTAAAGAAATAAAGAGAGTAAATTACACAGCTAAAGTCTAAATAAATGCAGCTAATCGTGTTAACGCTGACTGAGACTGGCTAAATCTTAAATGTTCGTAATGTCTTTATAATCATTAATAAATATTACTGTTGCTTTACAGTTATTCATAGGTCATTTTAGTTACAAAGGTTGTGCATTATAATGAATAGTGACACTTTAATTACATGATTATAAGCTATAAGGAATTTTAAATGATAATACATTATTAGAGCTTTATGAGGCATTATTAGACTTCATAAAAATGCTTACAAAAGATAATTATCAACTTACACAGAGCTATAAGCATACAGTATATGATAATGATATATGAACATGAAGGTGTTACTATGAGTTTTTACCTAAACCATTTATTTTCTTCTACAGCTATATTTATTTTTTGTAGTCATAAGAATCCACCATGAGAAGTCTTGATAATGAGGACATTTTAATGAAATTATACCAGTAAGTTCAGGAATCATATATTTTTTTTAAAGAAAATATCTAAAGGTCATAATAACGTGTTTAAAAATGATTGATTTTTTCCCCTATTCCAAACCCCACATAATTAGGATAATGACTCGGGTCACCAGGTTTCTGCTCACACTGAGGTTTTTTCCAGACAGAAGCCTGTACGAGGATTAGCGTTGAATTCTGTGTCGTCTTTTGGCAGAAAATAAAGTAAAATGGGTGAAGCAGAGGCCGTGGGTGCAGTGAGTGGGTGAGGGATGTGGGCTGAGATTTGGCAACCCTGCATTCTGATTCATTTCAGGAGAAAATCACGATGATGGTGTGAGTCACCGACACGCCGACACGCTGCTATTCACTCATGTAAAGTAAATCTCGCCTTTATAAATTATACTGCTCTGCTCGCTGACATTCTGGGCCTGAATTTTTACTACATTCAGAAAGCTGCTTATATTTTTATTAGTGAATTGTATTAGTCTAATTCTGTAAATATAGGTCATAAATAGTTTTCATTTTTAATGCATTTAGAAAATGACAGTAATTAAGGCTCATTGTGTCACAAATTGGAGGCGAAGGCGAATGCAAGTGCAGATAATTTACTAAGTAAATTGCAAAAAAATAACCAAAACTTGTGAAAACAAGAACCATAGACATGAACTGTGGGAAGGTGGCAAAGAACATACAGACTATAAGCGATACCGTGGCACACACGACGAGAAACAACAGCACCAACAAAAACAACAGAAGCTTGACATTGAGACTGGAATTAAATAGTGAATTTAAATAGTGATGCTAACAAGGCATAACGAGACACAGGTGAGAGTGATTAGTGAGACAGGTGACAAGCAGAGGATGATGGGTAGTGCAGCTCTGCACCCCTTTGGCACTACCATGACAGAACCTCACTCAACCCGCGGCTCCCGAAGCATGAAACTTCTCTTAGCTGATAAGAGGCGGCCAAGGTTCTTTAGGAGCGATACCCTTAGTGTAGCCGGAAAGAGATGTGACGTCCTCCACAAGGCAATGAGGCAGAGCGATCTCTTCTGCGTAGCTAAGGGGTGGTGCATCGTCAAAGGCGGAGCACAAGAGCAGAAAGCAACCGCCACCGCGAAGCGAGGGGGGAGTCCAAGGCAGAGCCAGAGGGGGGAGCGATGTCCACCGTGAAGCAGGAGGAAGGAGCGATGTCCTCAGTGGAGCAAGGAGGCAGAGCAACTACCTCAGCAGAGCAAGAAGGCGGAGCAAGAAGGCGGAGCAAGAAGGCGGAGCAAGAAGGTGGAGCAGGAAGGCGGAGCGACGTCTGGAAGCAGAGCCAGTTGGTGTAGTGATGTCCGAGGTGGAGCAAAGACACAGAGTGACACCCATGGCGAGGCCGTGAGCTGTAATGGCTCCTTCTGTGGAGCAGAGTGGTAGAGGGACTTCCTAAGCCCAGAGATTAGGTGGTCTGACGTCCTCAGTGGGGCAGGGAGGGTTCTAGCCTGGTCAGGAGCCCACTCCTCAAAAAACTTTTCTGAGGGGGCACATGGCTTCGAGCCATTCCTGTGTGGCCTTGAACCCGCTCCCCTCATGCTCCCACATCAGGCGGTTCCTCTCAGGATCCCCTGCTGGACCTCAAAAAAGTCTGCTGCATCCATTTGTCAGTCAAGCTTTCTGTCACGAATTGGAGGCGAAGGCGGTTCCAAGTACAGGCAATTTATTAAGTAAAGTGCAACCAAACGACTAAAAAAACATGAAAACAAGGACTATAAACATGAACGAGGGGACGTGGGAAGGAGGCAAAGAACATACAGACTATAAGCAATACTGTGGCACACACAATCACAAACAACAACAACAATAAAAACAACAGAAGGTTGACAATGAGATACTGAAAAACTGGAACTTAAATAGTGCTTCTAACGAGGCATAACAAGACACAGGTGAGACTGTTCCACCAGTGTCATTTTTCTGGAATAAAAGGCACAGATGTAAAATTTCATGGAGTTACCTTGTCTCTGGGATAGCACCGCACTGACACCACTCTCAGACGTGTCCACCTCCACCAGGAACTGGAGTCTGGGATCAGGATGATGCAAGATGGGGGTGGTGGTGAATCTTTTCTTGAGGGTTTCAGATGCTTCCTTTGCCTCTGGGTTCTATATGAGACCTTTAAATTTTCCTTTCAGAAGTAAGGCCAAAGGGGCTGCCGCCATGCTGAAACCTCTGTGAAGCTCAAGAAGCTCAAGATGTTGTCTATGTAGATTATGACACAAGAGTTCAAGAATTCATGTAGAAACTCATTTATAATGGCTTGAAAGAACGATAGCGCAGTGACTAGCCCATATGGCATTACCAGGTACCAGGTGTTGGTACTGAACACAGTCTTCCATTCGCCTCTGATGTGAATGAGGTTATATGAACTTCTGAGGTCAAGTTTTGTGAAGGCTCCTCTCACTTGCTCAATGGAGGACAGGATCAGGGGAAGTGGATAGTGGTATTTAACAGTGACTGCGTTTAGCCCCTGGTAATCAATGGCATGCCTGAGTCCACCATCTTTCTTCTCCATGAAAAAGAACCCGGCTGCCACTGGGGAAGTGGATGATCCAATGTAGCCCTGGGCCGATGACTCTGAGATGTGCTCCTCCATGGCCTTGGTTTCAGATACACTTGACCTCCAGATAAGAAGACACACTTGATATCTATGGGGAGTGGCACCATCCAGAAGCTCGATAACACAATCCCATGGTCTATGAGATGTTACATGAGAGTTATGCACACAGGTTGGAGTTTGTGTAAAACTTTTAGGTGTTACAGTGGCACATATTTGTCAGTAGGTGTTATAATGAGGCAAATATGTCACTGCAATATGTGTTAGAACACTGCTTATTTGTCAGTAGGTGTTATAATGCTGCATATCTGTCAGTAGGTGTTATAACGCATTGTATTTGTCAGTAGGTGTTATAAAGCATTGTATTTGTCATTAGATGTTATAGCACTGCGTATTTGACGGTAGGTTATGTTCTGTCATCTTATTCGTCAGATGTGTTTCAGGGTCAACAGGATCTCATTCATTAACTGCTCAGATTTATAGACCATGAATCACTCTCTCTCTCTCTCTCTAACCGCCCCCCCCCCCCCCCCCCCCACACACACGCACACACACACTCACACAAACACACACACACACACTCACATACACACACTCACATACACACACTCACACTCACACATAACACAACATATTTGTCAGTAGGTGCAATAATACAGCGTCTTTGTCAATAGGTGTTATAACGTGACATATCTGTCACTAAATGTTATAGCACTGCTTATTTGTCAGTAGTTGTTATAACACTGTATTCCTCAGTAGGTGTTATAACACTGTATTCCTCAGTAGGTGTTATAACACTGTATTCCTCAGTAGGTGTTATAACGTGGTGTATTTGTCAGTAGGTGTTATAACTCACTGTATTCGTCAGTAGGTGTTATAACTCACTGTATTCGTCAGTAGGTGTTATAACGTGGTGTATTTGTCAGTAGGTGTTATAACTCAGTGTATTCGTCAGTAGTTGTTATAACACTGTATTCGTCAGTAGGTGTTATAACTCACTGTATTCGTCAGTAGGTGTTATAACACTGTATTCGTCAGTAGGTGTTATAACTCACTGTATTCGTCAGTAGGTGTTATAACTCACTGTATTCGTCAGTAGGTGTTATAACGTGGTGTATTTGTCAGTAGGTGTTATAACTCAGTGTATTCGTCAGTAGTTGTTATAACACTGTATTCGTCAGTAGGTGTTATAACTCACTGTATTCGTCAGTAGGTGTTATAACTCACTGTATTCGTCAGTAGGTGTTATAACGTGGTGTATTCGTCAGTAGGTGTTATAACGTGGTGTATTTGTCAGTAGTTGTTATAACACTGTATTCGTCAGTAGGTGTTATAACTCACTGTATTCGTCAGTAGGTGTTATAACACTGTATTCGTCAGTAGGTGTTATAACGTGGTGTATTCGTCAGTAGGTGTTATAACACTGTATTCGTCAGTAGGTGTTATAACGTGGTGTATTCGTCAGTAGGTGTTATAACACTGTATTCGTCAGTAGGTGTTATAACACTGTATTCCTCAGTAGGTGTTATAACTCACTGTATTCGTCAGTAGGTGTTATAACTCAGTGTATTTGTCAGTAGGTGTTATAACACTGTATTCGTCAGTAGGTGTTATAACACTGTATTCCTCAGTAGGTGTTATAACGTGCTGTATTCGTCAGTAGGTGTTATAACACTGTATTCCTCAGTAGGTGTTATAACACTGTATTCCTCAGTAGGTGTTATAACTCAGTGTATTTGTCAGTAGGTGTTATAACACTGTATTCGTCAGTAGGTGTTATAACTCAGTGTATTTGTCAGTAGGTGTTATAACTCAGTGTATTTGTCAGTAGGTGTTATAACGCAGTGTATATGTCAGTAGTTGTTATAATGTGACATATTTGTCAGTAGTTGTTATAACATGGTGGGAACTTTACAGCACTTTGTGTTTTCTCATATTGCGTAACTGAGGCGTCTCGGCGTTGCTGCATACATCAGTGTCTCTTTGTGAGTCAGGTGTGTTTCAGGGTCAACAGGATCTCATTCATCAGCTGCTCAGATTTACAGACCATGAATCACACACACACACACACACACACACACACACACACACACACACCACCTGTTCTCTTTAATGCCTCGCCCAGTGCACACATTTTAAAGTATGTACACTTGGTCATAAAACCGTGTGTGTGTGTGTATGTGTGTGTGTGTGTGTGTGTGTGTGTGAGAGAGAGAGAGAGACGCTGGCCTGACAGTGCAGTGACATCACCATCATGGCATCCTGCGATATGGAGGAATGTCCCTGTCTGTTTTATATTGTATTTATGAGCTTGAATGAGATAAAATGCTCCCTGTAGTGCAAACACTCATAAATCAGAAGGTTGTTAATATCGCCGTGGCTCCTGACACTGCAGCTCTGATTATTTACCTGCCTTCCTTCTGTACTGAAAATTACTGTCATACATTCTAAACTGTTAAAATAGTAAACACTGGGGGGAAACATCATGAAACAGGTTTGTGAAGTTTTATTCTTTCTTCTACTACTAATAACATAATAAACTTTACGTGACATAAAGTAACATATGTAATGTGGTAATATGTAATGAGGTAATGTAATGTGATATAATGCAACAGATGGTAACGTAACGTGACATAAAGTAGCACGAGATAATGTAATGTGAGGTAAAATAACATGAGAGAATGTAATTTAACGTAAAGTAACATGTGGTAAGTTAATATGAGGTAATGTAACGATGTAATATGACGTAAAGTAAGGTGAGGTAATGTAATTTAATATAAAGTAACGTGAGGTAATGTAATATCCTCTAAAGTAACAAGAGGTAACATGATGTGACGTAAAGTAACGTGGCAATGTGATGTAAAGTAACATGAGATAAAGTAACGTGTCGTAAAGTAACATGAGGTAATGTGACGTAAAGTAACATGAGGTAATTTAACATAAAGTAACATTAGGTAATGTGACGTAAAGTAACATGAGGTAATTTAACATAAAGTAACATGAGGTAATGTGACGTAAAGTAACATGAGGTAATGAAATTTAATGTAAAGTAACATGAGGTAATGTAATGTGACGTAAAGTAACATGAGGTAATGTAATGTGACGTAACGTAACATGAGGTAATGTAATGTGACGTAACGTAACATGAGGTAATGTAATTTAACGTAAAGTAACATGAGGTAATGTAATGTGACGTAAAGTAACATGAGGTAATGTAATTTAATGTAAAGTAACACGAGGTAATGTAATGTGACGTAAAGTAACATGAGGTAATGTAATGTGACGTAACGTAACATGAGGTAATGTAATGTGACGTAACGTAACATGAGGTAATGTAATGTGACGTAACGTAACATGAGGTAATGTAATTTAATGTAAAGTAACACGAGGTAATGTAATGTGACGTAAAGTAACATGAGGTAATGTAATGTGACGTAACGTAACATGAGGTAATGTAATGTGACGTAACGTAACATGAGGTAATGTAATGTGACGTAACGTAACATGAGGGAATGTAATTTAACGTAAAGTAACATGAGGTAATGTAATGTGACTTAACGTAAAGTGAGGAAATGTAATGTGACGTAACGTAACATGAGGTAATGTAATTTAATGTAAAGTAACATGAGGTGATGTAATGTGACATAACGTAACATGAGGTAATGTAATTTGACGTAAAGTAACATGAGGTAATGTAATGTGACGTAACGTAACATGAGGTAATGTAATGTGACGTAACGTAACATGAGGTAATGTAATTTAATGTAAAGTAACATGAGGTAATGTAATGTGACGTAACATGAGGTAATGTAATGTGACGTAAAGTAACATGAGGTAATGTAATGTGACATAACGTAACATGAGGTAATGTAATTTAATGTAAAGTAACATGAGGTAATGTAATGTGACGTAACGTAACATGAGGTAATGTAATTTAATGTAAAGTAACATGAGGTAATGTAATGTGACGTAACATGAGGTAATGTAATGTGACGTAACATAACATGAGGTAATGTAATTTAACGTAAAGTAACATGAGGTAATGTAATGTGACGTAAAGTAACATGAGGTAATGTAATTTAATGTAAAGTAACACGAGGTAATGTAATGTGACGTAAAGTAACATGAGGTAATGTAATGTGACGTAACGTAACATGAGGTAATGTAATGTGACGTAAAGTAACATGAGGTAATGTAATGTGACGTAACGTAACATGAGGTAATGTAATTTAATGTAAAGTAACATGAGGTAATGTAATGTGACGTAACGTAACATGAGGTAATGTAATGTGACGTAACGTAACATGAGGTAATGTAATTTAATGTAAAGTAACATGAGGTAATGTAATGTGACGTAACGTAACATGAGGTAATGTAATGTGACGTAAAGTAACATGAGGTAATGTAATGTGACGTAACGTAACATGAGGTAATGTAATTTAATGTAAAGTAACATGAGGTAATGTAATGTGACGTAACGTAACATGAGGTAATGTAATTTAATGTAAAGTAACATGAGGTAATGTAATGTGACGTAACGTAACATAACATGAGGTAATGTAATGTGACGTAACGTAACATGAGGTAATGTAATGTGACGTAAAGTAACATGAGGTAATGTAATGTGACGTAACGTAACATGAGGTAATGTAATTTAATGTAAAGTAACATGAGGTAATGTAATGTGACGTAACGTAAAGTGAGGAAATGTAATGTGATATAATGTAACATACTGTACGTGCAGATACAATTTTTGTTATGTCAACAATTTATATCAGCACATACACTATATAGGACTGTGTGTGTGTGTGTGTGTGTGTGTGTGAGATGTAAAGTCTGGTGTTATGTGGTTAATTAGTTCCAGTCCAGCTATTGTTCCTTCCTGCCTTGGAATTCCTCCAGTTGCGAAACGCTGCTCAGTCTGTGTGCATGTGTGGACATGTGTGTGTGTGTGTGTGTATGTGTGTGTGTGTGTGTGTGTGTGTGTGTGTGTGTATGTGGAAGTGGGCCAGAGAAAGTATGTGGAGTGGAGAAGCATGTGTTCTTACTACATGTTGTAGAGATACTATGCTCTTTGACCTCTTAGTGAGTACTACACACACACACACACACACACACACACATACTGTACATACACACTCATTTACACACACACACACACACATACTGTACATACACACTCATTTACACACACACACACACACACACACACATACTGTACATACACACACATGACAACAAGCCTGAATATGTGATGTAGTGATGGTGGTTGTATGACTATACACAGTGTATGAGTGAGTGTATATTGCAGTACAGTAGATGTTTGGTAACTGCATGTACTCACTGTGGTGTTGTTTACAGTGCGGTATAAATCTGCTCAGTTATATGTTACTGAAGAACAAGAAAAAGAAGCTGCGTGACCATTTCCTCTCAGATTATTATAATCAGTAATAGTGTGGGATTGTTGTTATTTTTATTGTTTTTAATTATTGAACACATGATTAAATGAATTGGTCTAGTTGTCTTTAACATGGATGGAGGGACGGTGTGATGGACAGACAGGCAGACAGATGGAGGGATGGACAGACAGGTGGACAGAGAGACAGACACACATAGGGACAGACAGACAGACAGGGTGCAGAGGGGTGGATGGAGGGACAGAAATAACAGATTATATTATGTTGCTCACGTTATGTTACCTCAAGACATGTTACCTTATTACATCACCTCAAGTTACATTACCTCACATTACATTACCTCACAGTATCTTACTTAATGTTACTTTACCTCACGTTACATTACCTCAGTTTGTTTCCTCATGTTACATTACTTCACATTACATTACCTCAGTTTTTTACCTCATGTTACTTCATATTAAATTACCTCAAGTTACATTACCTCATAGTATCTTACTTCATGTTACATTATCTCGTGACATTACCTCACATTACATTACCTCACTTTTTTTTACCTCATGTTACATTACCTCATGTTACCTCACATTATATTACCTCAAGTTACATTATTTCACTTTACGTTACCTCAAGTTACCTCACATTACGTTACCTCATGTAAAATTACCTCACATTGTGTTGCCTCAGGTTACCTTACCTCACATTATGTTACCTCAAGTTGTTACCTCACATTATCTTACCTCATTTTACCTCATTTTACCTCATATTACATTACTTCACTTTGTCACTTGACGTTATGTTATCTTTAATTATATTACCTCACTTCATGTTATCATGGGATGTTACCTTACATTAGGTTACCTCATGTAATGTTAGCTCACATTACATTACACAACACATTGCCTTATGTTATGTTACTTCACAGTGAGTTACCTTATGTAACATTACTCTTATGTTATGTCAGCTCACATTACATTACCTCACAGACAGAGCTACAGACACAAGGAGGGACAGAAGAATGGACAGACAGACAGACAGATAGTGTAGAGTACTGTTTTCCTGTGCAGAGCCCTAGTCCCTCTCTTTACACACTACTCTTTTCCTCTTTCCTTTTTCTCCATTTGTCTGTTCCCTTCTTTTCTGCAGCTGTGATCCCTCTCTCTTTTCTGTTTCATCCCCCCCTCTCTCTCTCTTTCTCTGTCTCTCTCCATGTTGAACTCACTCCAGCTTTTTTCAGCCTGTGAAACAATTGAACATCTGTTTGGAGTCGAGCCCGACGTCTGCCTTCCTGTTCAACTCCACTCGTCTTTTTAACTCCTTCCTGTCCTCTCCTTCTTTCCCCTCCTCTCTTCCCTTCCTATATCACTCCACCTCTTCCTCATGTCTGTCTCTCCACCTGTCTGTCCTCTAAAGACAGTGTTGTCTCAGAATGCAAACACGTTTTCCCTCAGAGTAACAGCTGAGACCTGCATATAATGTATGTGTGTGTGTGTGTGTGTGTGTGTGTGTGCGTGCATGCGTGTGTGTGTGTGTGTGTTATCTGGAGTGTTATCTGGCAGGATCTCCACATGCACATAAAAAAAAGCAATAAAATATTGGCACTCGCTCAATCTGGCTGACCCATGTCTCATAAAATATAAATCTCTTCTGGCCAATCAGATCCACATAAAGATTTCCTCGAGGGTTCTTTGGAAAATAAAAGGCTCTAAGTTTCCAGAATGGGTTCTATTTGGAATTTTCTCTGAAAAGGAAACCCAGTTGTAGAGTTCCAGGTGGAACTTTTATGGGTTTACCCCAGAGAACCTTAGAAATCTAGATTTAACTTTTTAGTTGATGGGTGTGTGGCTCCTTGCCCAACATCTTATTGATCATGGAGACCTGAAGTCCTCCTCCTCCTCCTCCTCTAGAATAATTAAATAAAGCAGATCAAAATGCTTCCTTAAGATCAAATCTAGAACGTTCTATAGAACACTGCAACAGAGTTTCCAAATCAGTGCATGGCCTTAGTGTCTAAGCCTTGTTCTTGGAAGCTAGGATTAATAATTCAAATTATTCAAGAAACAGAGATTCTGACAAAATGCAGAAGAACGGACCACAATCCTGACATGGACATTGGAGGACCCAGTGAGGAGAGGGTGTAGGTTCTGTTATCTAACTGAGGTTTCTTCTGAAATATAAACCCAATCGAGACACGTTTCCAACACCACAGCAGTTGTCTTCACTTCTCAGGCTTCTGGATCCAAGATCTGGATTGAAGTAAGGGATGGTGGAACAGAAGATCCTACTTACCATAAGATGTTTCTATGTTAGGAACTGCTGTTCATTATACCCAGGATCTATAGATGATGCTACACATGCTCTATACGTATCGGTGTAGATACCAGTGAAACCGTGGTGAATGGTGGTAACTAGCAACCAACGGAGATTGTCTTAGACAACACAAGGTGAAAAACTGATTCCGATGTGAAGGGTATAAGTGCACAACCAGCAACATGGCCTCCGTTACTTCTTCCTTGTAGCCACAAGCGAGTGTACAATTTACACCTAGCTAGGAGAAAGCGTAAAGTCAACTTCTATGTGATTATTTAAGCAGTAAGGTTCCGGTCAGTTGCTTTTCACATTTTGCTGTTGGATGAGTAACATTTTCATTCAGTTCTTCTCCATTGCTGCTGACAGGAATTAGCAAGTTAGTCAAGGGCTAGCCAGCAGTAGCATTGCTAAGCACATAACCTTGTAGCTAAACATCATCCTTCCACCATGACGTTATGATGTTTGCTTGATGAAATGGACATGAAGGTTTCTAAAACCAGCATTAGCAACCTCCAGGCAAATGAGGAACTCGTATATGAATGCAGTTAGCGAAGGCAGAACGCACATGCATAAACTCACTTGGGGTGAATCCAGTAATCACGATATCCATGGCTGGGGTCACGATATCCATGGCTGGGGTCACGATATCCATGGCTGATCAGACTTTACACTCAGAACAGAAACCACAGGGTAGAAATAACCAAACTAATCAAGGTGAGACACAGAACAGGTGAACACATTAAGGTAATCAGCCAATGTCAGGATGGGGGCGGAGTCAGGACTACTACATGTATTTCGAAACAAAAGCACTTGGAGTGACCTAAGAATTAAAGAGCAGAGAGAGCAGCGCTTCTCACACGGGGAAACACAAAACTCATATCCACCCACTCACTCTGTACACCAGCTGTCCTCTTTAGAGCAACTCTTTCCTTATATGGTCATGGTTTCCTTCTTGTTAGCTTGTTTCCATGGTAGTTAATTAATCTCACCTGGTTCTCATTAGCCCTGTCTTGTTTGTCTATATATATCCTTTTGGTTTGCTGTGTGTTTTTAAAGTACTGCTGTGTAACAAAGCGCCTCGGGTCCTCAGTTCCTTGTCTCGATTTTTTTGCCTGTATTTCTGGATTAATATTAATGTATTATTTCCTTTATGATCAGATTTATATAATTATGTTTATGCTACACAACTACATTAAAAGACGAATGTGTTTGTTTGTGTTCCTCACATGTATAAAATACAGCAGGGGATAAAAGTCGTGTCTGTAAGTTCAGGAAGGAGCTCAGCATTTCATCTGATTTTCATACGTAAAAGGAGAAAAGTAAACTACTGATAGAAACAGGACGAAGTGCTTCGCTCGGGTTTATGATTTTTTACATAAATTATTTGAATGGATGTTTTTCATTCTGTAAGGAACATCGGAAAACAAGGAAACAGATTTTTATTTTATTTTTAGTTTTCTTGGCACACAGTGACAGAGAGTTCATTATTTGTTTCACTTGTTTTTATAATTATATTGACTTATTTTTAATTGTTTCTACTTGTTTCACTGCACAACGTCTAGAAATCAAGAAATCAAAATTTATGAATCCAAATATGAAAAACTACAGCACATTTCAGCTTGAACAGAGTCTCGATATTCTACACTCTCGATATTCTACACGCTCGATATTCTACACGCTCGATATTCTACACTCTCGATATTCTACACGCTCGATATTCTACACGCTCGATATTCTACACGCTCGATATTCTACACGCTCGATATTCTACACTCTCGTTATTCTACACGCTCGATATTCTACACTCTCGATATTGTACACTCTCGATATTCTACACTCTCGATATTCTACACTCTCGTTATTCTACACGCTCGATATTCTACACTCTCGATATTCTACACGCTCGATATTGTACACGCTCGATATTGTACACGCTCGATATTCTACACTCTCGATATTCTACACTCTCGATATTCTACACGCTCGATATTGTACACGCTCGATATTGTACACGCTCGATATTGTACACGCTCGATATTGTACACGCTCGATATTCTACACGCTCGATATTCTACACTCTCGATATTGTACACGCTCGATATTCTACACTCTCGATATTCCACACTCTCGATATTCCACACGCTCGATATTCCACACGCTCGATATTCCACACGCTCGATATTCTACACGCTCGATATTCTACACGCTCGATATTCCACACGCTCGATATTCTACACGCTCGATATTGTACACGCTCGATATTCCACACTCTCGATATTCCACACGCTCGATATTCTACACTCTCGATATTCCACACTCTCGATATTCCACACGCTCGATATTCCACACGCTCGATATTCCACACGCTCGATATTCTACACGCTCGATATTCTACACTCTCGATATTCTACACGCTCGATATTGTACACGCTCGATATTGTACACTCTCGTTATTCTACACTCTCGATATTCTACACGCTCGTTATTCTTCACACTCGATATTCTACACGCTTGATATTGAACATGATATTCTACACTAAAAACAAGTATAGGAGAAATATAAAAGTTTTTTGGAATATTTATTGCTCTGAAGCCCAAAACATGAAGTTCAGAAGCACTTCGCCTGCATATAACTTTTTGAACACAGACCCTGGATCTGTTATTTTGTTTGAAATGGGATCTTTCACATCTATAATCTAAAGAGAAAATTCGATTCAATTCAATTCAGTTTTATTTCTATAGCGATTTTAAGAATAGCCATTGCCACAAAGCAGCTTTAAAATGAATGTCCTGTGCCTCAGTAGCTCACGTTATAGCATGATGTTCCTACACATTTTCCTGAGAAACTTTAAAGTGAAAACAGTATTTTATATTTTTATGATTTTCCAGCTGACAGTCTTAGGTTATCTAAACGTTTTCTGAATGTTTCAGTTCTAGGAGCTTTTAGTTCTAGGAAGGTTTTCTGGATGCTCTAAGAACGTCCTGAAACGTCTTCTTTCACGTAACGTTTCTAAACATTTCTCCAACGTTGTTCAGCTGTACACACACTAACATCTAACTAACGTTTCTGTCAAACTGGGAACAATTAAAAGGGAACGATTATTATTTTTTCAGCAGTTCAGAACTCTTATTTCTATAATATAACAAGCTGAGAATTAAATCCTGGAGAGAAAACATGAAACTCGATTATTGTTAGATTTATTTATATTTTTTTGCACTAATTAAATCTCAGGTTTATACTGATACACTGCGTGAAACTCTACATTTCTGTCTGCTGAGAAACTGGGAGTGAAGTTCAAATCTCTTCTAGCACACACACACACACACACACACACACACACACAGGCTCAGACATGCCATTATACAAGTACTGTACTCTCACAACGAGCTTCAATCTTAATTGCACCTATACACAAACAAACAAACAAACAAACAAACAAATAAATAAATAATCACCGCCCCTTTATTTTCAGTCATAACTCAGAACATGAACTCTGACCTGGAAATCTAGCAGGAAATGTTCAGTTCTTTTTAACACACACACACACACACACACCTTTTTCCCTCCTCCTTTCACTCGAGAAGAAAGAGGGAGGGGAAACGGATGGATGGAATTGAGGAATGTGGCATGTTTGGGTAGGAGCGGTGTGGGAGTGCCCTGTCTCACACACACACACACACACACACACACACACACACACACACACACGGTGAGCTGTAGAGTGTAATTGCTGTGTCTGTGTGAGATGGAATGTTAACAGAAACCAGATGAAGGAAGTTGGAGGGACGGGAATGAAACGCATGCGCACACACACACACACACACACCTCTTTCTCTCTTTCTCTTCTTCTTCTTCTTCTTCTTCTCTCCCAGTTCTTTTTCTCCTTCTTTTTCTGGTTCTTTATTAGGGTAAAATGCTTTGTACTGCTTGTTGTAGAGGAGAGGACATGCACACACACACACACACACACACACTCTCACACACACACACACACACACACACACTCCATCAGAGAATAACATGAAACAGAGTAAACAGCAGGAGTTTATAAGACTGGGGTGAGTTACAGTGCTGCTGCTGTACCTGTGACGTGATCACGGCTCTGTACAGTGACAGTGAGGAGAAGCTGAAGCTGATCTTCTGCAGATCTTCTCTGTCCATGTTCATGACAGAAGCATGCAGCTCATACACAGACTCGGTTCCGACATTCTGACATCTTCAGGACGAAGGAGTTTACGCTTCTTTGCAGTTTATCAGTAACATGATGTAACAAGCTGCGATTTTATTTAATCTTATTAACGTCAAAAGAGAGAATAAAGAGAGGCTGGTGAGGGAACTATAACGTAAGTGACAACAGGAACTAACCTTTTTCACATCAAATGTAACTATAAACGGATAAAAAGTATGACGTGTCATTGTTTAATAAATAAAAAAATTGTAATTGTTGGTAAATTGCTGAGGTGTAAGAGAAATAAAACACTTGGGTGCCGAAGAAAATAATCAACTTCAGGATGATAACAGTAACTTCACTTTAACACACACACTCTCACACACACACACACACACACACGCACACACACTCAGAGTAAACACACACTTTGTTCAGAGTTGTGTAATCATATGAATGTGAGTTGCGTCCTCTCACACACTGACTCTCCTCCTGCGTCCTGATCTCACGTTCTTGCTAAAATCTGATGGTGACAAAACAAAGAATTGTTCTGATCGTTTTTCGGCTCCGTCCCAAATCCCACTCGGCTCCGGAGGCTTTGTTTTGCATGACGACCTGATCATCGAGGGGGGGATTCTGGGAAATATTTTTCTCTCTCTCACTCCCTGTAACACTGA